>NW_027365143.1:0-136263 GCF_046119375.1 Phyllobates terribilis | reverse complement strand
TGCAATTCTGAAATTTTTTGCTTTTTCCTGCTCCTCTTAGCATGATAAAGAAGATTCAAAGAGAGTGAGATGCCAGCTCCTTTCATTCAGTCAGTAGCTTCAATCATTTCTGGACGTTTTTCAATGGCAAAAATCATTGAATATTGTAAATGCACAAACAGTAATTTCTCCGCATTGCAAGGTGCAATTCTGAAATTTTTTGCTTTTTCCTGCTCATCTTAGCATGATAAAGAAGATTCAAAGAGAGTGAGATGCCAGCTCCTTTCATTCAGTCAGTAGCTTCAATCATTTCTGGTATATGAATAACATGATGTTTTTCAATGGCAAAAATCAATGAATATTGTAAATGCACAAACAGTAATTTCTCCGCATTGCAAGGTGCAATTCTGAAATTTTTTGCTTTTTCCTGCTCCTCTTAGCATGATAAACAAGATTCAAAGAGAGTGAGATGCCAGCTCCTTTCATTCAGTCAGTAGCTTCAATCATTTCTGGACGTTTTTCAATGGCAAAAATCAATGAATATTGTAAATGCACAAACAGTAATTTCTCCGCATTGCAAGTTGCAATTCTGAAATTTTTTGCTTTTTCCTGCTCCTCTAAGCATGATAAAGAAGATTCAAAGAGAGTGAGATGCCAGCTCCTTTCCTTCAGTCAGTAGCTTCAAACATTTCTGGTATATGAATAACATGATGTTTTTCAATGGCAAAAATCAATGAATATTGTAAATGCACAAACAGTAATTTCTCCGCATTGCAAGGTGCAATTCTGAAATTTTTTGCTTTTTCCTGCTCCTCTTAGCATGATAAAGAAGATTCAAAGAGAGTGAGATGCCAGCTCCTTTCATTCAGTCAGTAGCTTCAATCATTTCTGGACGTTTTTCAATGGCAAAAATCAATGAATATTGTAAATGCACAAACAGTAATTTCTCCGCATTGCAAGGTGCAATTCTGAAATTTTTTGCTTTTTCCTGCTCCTCTTAGCGTGATAAACAAGATTCAAAGAGAGTGAGATGCCAGCTCTTTTCATTCAGTCAGTAGCTTCAATCATTTCTGGACGTTTTTCAATGGCAAAAATCAATGAATATTGTAAATGCACAAACAGTAATTTCTCCGCATTGCAAGGTGCAATTCTGAAATTTTTTGCTTTTTCCTGCTCCTCTTAGCATGATAAAGAAGATTCAAAGAGAGTGAGATGCCAGCTCCTTTCATTCAGTCAGTAGCTTCAAACATTTCTGGTATATGAATAACATGATGTTTTTCAATGGCAAAAATCAATGAATATTGTAAATGCACAAACAGTAATTTCTCCGCATTGCAAGGTGCAATTCTGAAATTTTTTGCTTTTTCCTGCTCCTCTTAGCATGATAAAGAAGATTCAAAGAGAGTGAGATGCCAGCTCCTTTCATTCAGTCAGTAGCTTCAATCATTTCTGGACGTTTTTCAATGGCAAAAATCATTGAATATTGTAAATGCACAAACAGTAATTTCTCCGCATTGCAAGGTGCAATTCTGAAATTTTTTGCTTTTTCCTGCTCCTCTTAGCATGATAAAGAAGATTCAAAGAGAGTGAGATGCCAGCTCCTTTCATTCAGTCAGTAGCTTCAATCATTTCTGGACGTTTTTCAATGGCAAAAATCAATGAATATTGTAAATGCACAAACAGTAATTTCTCCGCATTGCAAGGTGCAATTCTGAAATTTTTTGCTTTTTCCTGCTCCTCTTAGCATGATAAAGAAGATTCAAAGAGAGTGAGATGCCAGCTCCTTTCATTCAGTCAGTAGCTTCAATCATTTCTGGACGTTTTTCAATGGCAAAAATCAATGAATATTGTAAATGCACAAACAGTAATTTCTCCGCATTGCAAGGTGCAATTCTGAAATTTTTTGCTTTTTCCTGCTCCTCTTAGCATGATAAAGAAGATTCAAAGAGAGTGAGATGCCAGCTCCTTTCATTCAGTCAGTAGCTTCAATCATTTCTGGACGTTTTTCAATGGCAAAAATCAATGAATATTGTAAATGCACAAACAGTAATTTCTCCGCATTGCAAGGTGCAATTCTGAAATTTTTTGCTTTTTCCTGCTCCTCTTAGCATGATAAAGAAGATTCAAAGAGAATGAGATGCCAGCTCCTTTCATTCAGTCAGTAGCTTCAATCATTTCTGGTATATGAATAACATGATGTTTTTCAATGGCAAAAATCAATGAATATTGTAAATGCACAAACAGTAATTTCTCCGCATTGCAAGGTGCAATTCTGAAATTTTTTGCTTTTTCCTGCTCCTCTTAGCATGATAAAGAAGATTCAAAGAGAGTGAGATGCCAGCTCCTTTCATTCAGTCAGTAGCTTCAATCATTTCTGGACGTTTTTCAATGGCAAAAATCAATGAATATTGTAAATGCACAAACAGTAATTTCTCCGCATTGCAAGGTGCAATTCTGAAATTTTTTGCTTTTTCCTGCTCCTCTTAGCATGATAAACAAGATTCAAAGAGAGTGAGATGCCAGCTCATTTCATTCAGTCAGTAGCTTCAATCATTTCTGGACGTTTTTCAATGGCAAAAATCAATGAATATTGTAAATGCACAAACAGTAATTTCTCCGCATTGCAAGGTGCAATTCTGAAATTTTTTGCTTTTTCCTGCTCCTCTTAGCATGATAAAAAAGATTCAAAGAGAGTGAGATGCCAGCTCCTTTCATTCAGTCAGTAGCTTCAAACATTTCTGGTATATGAATAACATGATGTTTTTCAATGGCAAAAATCAATGAATATTGTAGATGCACAAACAGTAATTTCTCCGCATTGCAAGGTGCAATTCTGAAATTTTTTGCTTTTTCCTGCTCCTCTTAGCATGATAAAGAAGATTCAAAGAGAGTGAGATGCCAGCTCCTTTCATTCAGTCAGTAGCTTCAATCATTTCTGGACGTTTTTCAATGGCAAAAATCATTGAATATTGTAAATGCACAAACAGTAATTTCTCCGCATTGCAAGGTGCAATTCTGAAATTTTTTGCTTTTTCCTGCTCATCTTAGCATGATAAAGAAGATTCAAAGAGAGTGAGATGCCAGCTCCTTTCATTCAGTCAGTAGCTTCAATCATTTCTGGTATATGAATAACATGATGTTTTTCAATGGCAAAAATCAATGAATATTGTAAATGCACAAACAGTAATTTCTCCGCATTGCAAGGTGCAATTCTGAAATTTTTTGCTTTTTCCTGCTCCTCTTAGCATGATAAACAAGATTCAAAGAGAGTGAGATGCCAGCTCCTTTCATTCAGTCAGTAGCTTCAATCATTTCTGGACGTTTTTCAATGGCAAAAATCAATGAATATTGTAAATGCACAAACAGTAATTTCTCCGCATTGCAAGGTGCAATTCTGAAATTTTTTGCTTTTTCCTGCTCCTCTAAGCATGATAAAGAAGATTCAAAGAGAGTGAGATGCCTTCTCCTTTCCTTCAGTCAGTAGCTTCAAACATTTCTGGTATATGAATAACATGATGTTTTTCAATGGCAAAAATCAATGAATATTGTAAATGCACAAACAGTAATTTCTCCGCATTGCAAGGTGCAATTCTGAAATTTTTTGCTTTTTCCTGCTCCTCTTAGCATGATAAAGAAGATTCAAAGAGAGTGAGATGCCAGCTCCTTTCATTCAGTCAGTAGCTTCAATCATTTCTGGACGTTTTTCAATGGCAAAAATCAATGAATATTGTAAATGCACAAACAGTAATTTCTCCACATTGCAAGGTGCAATTCTGAAATTTTTTGCTTTTTCCTGCTCCTCTTAGCATGATAAAGAAGATTCAAAGAGAGTGAGATGCCAGCTCCTTTCATTCAGTCAGTAGCTTCAATCATTTCTGGACGTTTTTCAATGGCAAAAATCAATGAATATTGTAAATGCACAAACAGTAATTTCTCCGCATTGCAAGGTGCAATTCTGAAATTTTTTGCTTTTTCCTGCTCCTCTTAGCATGATAAAGAAGATTCAAAGAGAGTGAGATGCCAGCTCCTTTCATTCAGTCAGTAGCTTCAATCATTTCTGGACGTTTTTCAATGGCAAAAATCAATGAATATTGTAAATGCACAAACAGTAATTTCTCCGCATTGCAAGGTGCAATTCTGAAATTTTTTGCTTTTTCCTGCTCCTCTTAGCATGATAAAGAAGATTCAAAGAGAATGAGATGCCAGCTCCTTTCATTCAGTCAGTAGCTTCAATCATTTCTGGTATATGAATAACATGATGTTTTTCAATGGCAAAAATCAATGAATATTGTAAATGCACAAACAGTAATTTCTCCGCATTGCAAGGTGCAATTCTGAAATTTTTTGCTTTTTCCTGCTCCTCTTAGCATGATAAAGAAGATTCAAAGAGAGTGAGATGCCAGCTCCTTTCATTCAGTCAGTAGCTTCAATCATTTCTGGACGTTTTTCAATGGCAAAAATCAATGAATATTGTAAATGCACAAACAGTAATTTCTCCGCATTGCAAGGTGCAATTCTGAAATTTTTTGCTTTTTCCTGCTCCTCTTAGCATGATAAACAAGATTCAAAGAGAGTGAGATGCCAGCTCCTTTCATTCAGTCAGTAGCTTCAATCATTTCTGGACGTTTTTCAATGGCAAAAATCAATGAATATTGTAAATGCACAAACAGTAATTTCTCCGCATTGCAAGGTGCAATTCTGAAATTTTTTGCTTTTTCCTGCTCCTCTTAGCATGATAAAAAAGATTCAAAGAGAGTGAGATGCCAGCTCCTTTCATTCAGTCAGTAGCTTCAAACATTTCTGGTATATGAATAACATGATGTTTTTCAATGGCAAAAATCAATGAATATTGTAGATGCACAAACAGTAATTTCTCCGCATTGCAAGGTGCAATTCTGAAATTTTTTGCTTTTTCCTGCTCCTCTTAGCATGATAAAGAAGATTCAAAGAGAGTGAGATGCCAGCTCCTTTCATTCAGTCAGTAGCTTCAATCATTTCTGGACGTTTTTCAATGGCAAAAATCATTGAATATTGTAAATGCACAAACAGTAATTTCTCCGCATTGCAAGGTGCAATTCTGAAATTTTTTGCTTTTTCCTGCTCATCTTAGCATGATAAAGAAGATTCAAAGAGAGTGAGATGCCAGCTCCTTTCATTCAGTCAGTAGCTTCAATCATTTCTGGTATATGAATAACATGATGTTTTTCAATGGCAAAAATCAATGAATATTGTAAATGCACAAACAGTAATTTCTCCGCATTGCAAGGTGCAATTCTGAAATTTTTTGCTTTTTCCTGCTCCTCTTAGCATGATAAACAAGATTCAAAGAGAGTGAGATGCCAGCTCCTTTCATTCAGTCAGTAGCTTCAATCATTTCTGGACGTTTTTCAATGGCAAAAATCAATGAATATTGTAAATGCACAAACAGTAATTTCTCCGCATTGCAAGTTGCAATTCTGAAATTTTTTGCTTTTTCCTGCTCCTCTAAGCATGATAAAGAAGATTCAAAGAGAGTGAGATGCCAGCTCCTTTCCTTCAGTCAGTAGCTTCAAACATTTCTGGTATATGAATAACATGATGTTTTTCAATGGCAAAAATCAATGAATATTGTAAATGCACAAACAGTAATTTCTCCGCATTGCAAGGTGCAATTCTGAAATTTTTTGCTTTTTCCTGCTCCTCTTAGCATGATAAACAAGATTCAAAGAGAGTGAGATGCCAGCTCCTTTCATTCAGTCAGTAGCTTCAATCATTTCTGGACGTTTTTCAATGGCAAAAATCAATGAATATTGTAAATGCACAAACAGTAATTTCTCCGCATTGCAAGGTGCAATTCTGAAATTTTTTGCTTTTTCCTGCTCCTCTAAGCATGATAAAGAAGATTCAAAGAGAGTGAGATGCCTTCTCCTTTCCTTCAGTCAGTAGCTTCAAACATTTCTGGTATATGAATAACATGATGTTTTTCAATGGCAAAAATCAATGAATATTGTAAATGCACAAACAGTAATTTCTCCGCATTGCAAGGTGCAATTCTGAAATTTTTTGCTTTTTCCTGCTCCTCTTAGCATGATAAAGAAGATTCAAAGAGAGTGAGATGCCAGCTCCTTTCATTCAGTCAGTAGCTTCAATCATTTCTGGACGTTTTTCAATGGCAAAAATCAATGAATATTGTAAATGCACAAACAGTAATTTCTCCGCATTGCAAGGTGCAATTCTGAAATTTTTTGCTTTTTCCTGCTCCTCTAAGCATGATAAAGAAGATTCAAAGAGAGTGAGATGCCTTCTCCTTTCCTTCAGTCAGTAGCTTCAAACATTTCTGGTATATGAATAACATGATGTTTTTCAATGGCAAAAATCAATGAATATTGTAAATGCACAAACAGTAATTTCTCCGCATTGCAAGGTGCAATTCTGAAATTTTTTGCTTTTTCCTGCTCCTCTTAGCATGATAAAGAAGATTCAAAGAGAGTGAGATGCCAGCTCCTTTCATTCAGTCAGTAGCTTCAATCATTTCTGGACGTTTTTCAATGGCAAAAATCAATGAATATTGTAAATGCACAAACAGTAATTTCTCCACATTGCAAGGTGCAATTCTGAAATTTTTTGCTTTTTCCTGCTCCTCTTAGCATGATAAAGAAGAATCAAAGAGAGTGAGATGCCAGCTCCTTTCATTCAGTCAGTAGCTTCAATCATTTCTGGACGTTTTTCAGTGGCAAAAATCAATGAATATTGTAAATGCACAGACAGTAATTTCTCCGCATTGCAAGGTGCAATTCTGAAATTTTTTGCTTTTTCCTGCTCCTCTTAGCATGATAAAGAAGATTCAAAGAGAGTGAGATGCCAGCTCCTTTCATTCAGTCAGTAGCTTCAAACATTTCTGGTATATGAATAACATGATGTTTTTCAGTGGCAAAAATCAATGAATATTGTAAATGCACAAACAGTAATTTCTCCGCATTGCAAGGTGCAATTCTGAAATTTTTTGCTTTTTCCTGCTCCTCTTAGCGTGATAAACAAGATTCAAAGAGAGTGAGATGCCAGCTCTTTTCATTCAGTCAGTAGCTTCAATCATTTCTGGACGTTTTTCAATGGCAAAAATCAATGAATATTGTAAATGCACAAACAGTAATTTCTCCGCATTGCAAGGTGCAATTCTGAAATTTTTTGCTTTTTCCTGCTCCTCTTAGCATGATAAAGAAGATTCAAAGAGAGTGAGATGCCAGCTCCTTTCATTCAGTCAGTAGCTTCAATCATTTCTGGACGTTTTTCAATGGCAAAAATCAATGAATATTGTAAATGCACAAACAGTAATTTCTCCGCATTGCAAGGTGCAATTCTGAAATTTTTTGCTTTTTCCTGCTCCTCTTAGCATGATAAAGAAGATTCAAAGAGAGTGAGATGCCAGCTCCTTTCATTCAGTCAGTAGCTTCAATCATTTCTGGACGTTTTTCAATGGCAAAAATCAATGAATATTGTAAATGCACAAACAGTAATTTCTCCGCATTGCAAGGTGCAATTCTGAAATTTTTTGCTTTTTCCTGCTCCTCTTAGCATGATAAAGAAGATTCAAAGAGAATGAGATGCCAGCTCCTTTCATTCAGTCAGTAGCTTCAATCATTTCTGGTATATGAATAACATGATGTTTTTCAATGGCAAAAATCAATGAATATTGTAAATGCACAAACAGTAATTTCTCCGCATTGCAAGGTGCAATTCTGAAATTTTTTGCTTTTTCCTGCTCCTCTTAGCATGATAAAGAAGATTCAAAGAGAGTGAGATGCCAGCTCCTTTCATTCAGTCAGTAGCTTCAATCATTTCTGGACGTTTTTCAATGGCAAAAATCAATGAATATTGTAAATGCACAAACAGTAATTTCTCCGCATTGCAAGGTGCAATTCTGAAATTTTTTGCTTTTTCCTGCTCCTCTTAGCATGATAAACAAGATTCAAAGAGAGTGAGATGCCAGCTCCTTTCATTCAGTCAGTAGCTTCAATCATTTCTGGACGTTTTTCAATGGCAAAAATCAATGAATATTGTAAATGCACAAACAGTAATTTCTCCGCATTGCAAGGTGCAATTCTGAAATTTTTTGCTTTTTCCTGCTCCTCTTAGCATGATAAAAAAGATTCAAAGAGAGTGAGATGCCAGCTCCTTTCATTCAGTCAGTAGCTTCAAACATTTCTGGTATATGAATAACATGATGTTTTTCAATGGCAAAAATCAATGAATATTGTAGATGCACAAACAGTAATTTCTCCGCATTGCAAGGTGCAATTCTGAAATTTTTTGCTTTTTCCTGCTCCTCTTAGCATGATAAAGAAGATTCAAAGAGAGTGAGATGCCAGCTCCTTTCATTCAGTCAGTAGCTTCAATCATTTCTGGACGTTTTTCAATGGCAAAAATCATTGAATATTGTAAATGCACAAACAGTAATTTCTCCGCATTGCAAGGTGCAATTCTGAAATTTTTTGCTTTTTCCTGCTCATCTTAGCATGATAAAGAAGATTCAAAGAGAGTGAGATGCCAGCTCCTTTCATTCAGTCAGTAGCTTCAATCATTTCTGGTATATGAATAACATGATGTTTTTCAATGGCAAAAATCAATGAATATTGTAAATGCACAAACAGTAATTTCTCCGCATTGCAAGGTGCAATTCTGAAATTTTTTGCTTTTTCCTGCTCCTCTTAGCATGATAAACAAGATTCAAAGAGAGTGAGATGCCAGCTCCTTTCATTCAGTCAGTAGCTTCAATCATTTCTGGACGTTTTTCAATGGCAAAAATCAATGAATATTGTAAATGCACAAACAGTAATTTCTCCGCATTGCAAGTTGCAATTCTGAAATTTTTTGCTTTTTCCTGCTCCTCTAAGCATGATAAAGAAGATTCAAAGAGAGTGAGATGCCAGCTCCTTTCCTTCAGTCAGTAGCTTCAAACATTTCTGGTATATGAATAACATGATGTTTTTCAATGGCAAAAATCAATGAATATTGTAAATGCACAAACAGTAATTTCTCCGCATTGCAAGGTGCAATTCTGAAATTTTTTGCTTTTTCCTGCTCCTCTTAGCATGATAAACAAGATTCAAAGAGAGTGAGATGCCAGCTCCTTTCATTCAGTCAGTAGCTTCAATCATTTCTGGACGTTTTTCAATGGCAAAAATCAATGAATATTGTAAATGCACAAACAGTAATTTCTCCGCATTGCAAGGTGCAATTCTGAAATTTTTTGCTTTTTCCTGCTCCTCTAAGCATGATAAAGAAGATTCAAAGAGAGTGAGATGCCTTCTCCTTTCCTTCAGTCAGTAGCTTCAAACATTTCTGGTATATGAATAACATGATGTTTTTCAATGGCAAAAATCAATGAATATTGTAAATGCACAAACAGTAATTTCTCCGCATTGCAAGGTGCAATTCTGAAATTTTTTGCTTTTTCCTGCTCCTCTTAGCATGATAAAGAAGATTCAAAGAGAGTGAGATGCCAGCTCCTTTCATTCAGTCAGTAGCTTCAATCATTTCTGGACGTTTTTCAATGGCAAAAATCAATGAATATTGTAAATGCACAAACAGTAATTTCTCCACATTGCAAGGTGCAATTCTGAAATTTTTTGCTTTTTCCTGCTCCTCTTAGCATGATAAAGAAGAATCAAAGAGAGTGAGATGCCAGCTCCTTTCATTCAGTCAGTAGCTTCAATCATTTCTGGACGTTTTTCAGTGGCAAAAATCAATGAATATTGTAAATGCACAGACAGTAATTTCTCCGCATTGCAAGGTGCAATTCTGAAATTTTTTGCTTTTTCCTGCTCCTCTTAGCATGATAAAGAAGATTCAAAGAGAGTGAGATGCCAGCTCCTTTCATTCAGTCAGTAGCTTCAAACATTTCTGGTATATGAATAACATGATGTTTTTCAGTGGCAAAAATCAATGAATATTGTAAATGCACAAACAGTAATTTCTCCGCATTGCAAGGTGCAATTCTGAAATTTTTTGCTTTTTCCTGCTCCTCTTAGCGTGATAAACAAGATTCAAAGAGAGTGAGATGCCAGCTCTTTTCATTCAGTCAGTAGCTTCAATCATTTCTGGACGTTTTTCAATGGCAAAAATCAATGAATATTGTAAATGCACAAACAGTAATTTCTCCGCATTGCAAGGTGCAATTCTGAAATTTTTTGCTTTTTCCTGCTCCTCTTAGCATGATAAAGAAGATTCAAAGAGAGTGAGATGCCAGCTCCTTTCATTCAGTCAGTAGCTTCAATCATTTCTGGACGTTTTTCAATGGCAAAAATCAATGAATATTGTAAATGCACAAACAGTAATTTCTCCGCATTGCAAGGTGCAATTCTGAAATTTTTTGCTTTTTCCTGCTCCTCTTAGCATGATAAAGAAGATTCAAAGAGAGTGAGATGCCAGCTCCTTTCATTCAGTCAGTAGCTTCAATCATTTCTGGACGTTTTTCAATGGCAAAAATCAATGAATATTGTAAATGCACAAACAGTAATTTCTCCGCATTGCAAGGTGCAATTCTGAAATTTTTTGCTTTTTCCTGCTCCTCTTAGCATGATAAAGAAGATTCAAAGAGAATGAGATGCCAGCTCCTTTCATTCAGTCAGTAGCTTCAATCATTTCTGGTATATGAATAACATGATGTTTTTCAATGGCAAAAATCAATGAATATTGTAAATGCACAAACAGTAATTTCTCCGCATTGCAAGGTGCAATTCTGAAATTTTTTGCTTTTTCCTGCTCCTCTTAGCATGATAAAGAAGATTCAAAGAGAGTGAGATGCCAGCTCCTTTCATTCAGTCAGTAGCTTCAATCATTTCTGGACGTTTTTCAATGGCAAAAATCAATGAATATTGTAAATGCACAAACAGTAATTTCTCCGCATTGCAAGGTGCAATTCTGAAATTTTTTGCTTTTTCCTGCTCCTCTTAGCATGATAAACAAGATTCAAAGAGAGTGAGATGCCAGCTCCTTTCATTCAGTCAGTAGCTTCAATCATTTCTGGACGTTTTTCAATGGCAAAAATCAATGAATATTGTAAATGCACAAACAGTAATTTCTCCGCATTGCAAGGTGCAATTCTGAAATTTTTTGCTTTTTCCTGCTCCTCTTAGCATGATAAAAAAGATTCAAAGAGAGTGAGATGCCAGCTCCTTTCATTCAGTCAGTAGCTTCAAACATTTCTGGTATATGAATAACATGATGTTTTTCAATGGCAAAAATCAATGAATATTGTAGATGCACAAACAGTAATTTCTCCGCATTGCAAGGTGCAATTCTGAAATTTTTTGCTTTTTCCTGCTCCTCTTAGCATGATAAAGAAGATTCAAAGAGAGTGAGATGCCAGCTCCTTTCATTCAGTCAGTAGCTTCAATCATTTCTGGACGTTTTTCAATGGCAAAAATCATTGAATATTGTAAATGCACAAACAGTAATTTCTCCGCATTGCAAGGTGCAATTCTGAAATTTTTTGCTTTTTCCTGCTCATCTTAGCATGATAAAGAAGATTCAAAGAGAGTGAGATGCCAGCTCCTTTCATTCAGTCAGTAGCTTCAATCATTTCTGGTATATGAATAACATGATGTTTTTCAATGGCAAAAATCAATGAATATTGTAAATGCACAAACAGTAATTTCTCCGCATTGCAAGGTGCAATTCTGAAATTTTTTGCTTTTTCCTGCTCCTCTTAGCATGATAAACAAGATTCAAAGAGAGTGAGATGCCAGCTCCTTTCATTCAGTCAGTAGCTTCAATCATTTCTGGACGTTTTTCAATGGCAAAAATCAATGAATATTGTAAATGCACAAACAGTAATTTCTCCGCATTGCAAGTTGCAATTCTGAAATTTTTTGCTTTTTCCTGCTCCTCTAAGCATGATAAAGAAGATTCAAAGAGAGTGAGATGCCAGCTCCTTTCCTTCAGTCAGTAGCTTCAAACATTTCTGGTATATGAATAACATGATGTTTTTCAATGGCAAAAATCAATGAATATTGTAAATGCACAAACAGTAATTTCTCCGCATTGCAAGGTGCAATTCTGAAATTTTTTGCTTTTTCCTGCTCCTCTTAGCATGATAAAGAAGATTCAAAGAGAGTGAGATGCCAGCTCCTTTCATTCAGTCAGTAGCTTCAATCATTTCTGGACGTTTTTCAATGGCAAAAATCAATGAATATTGTAAATGCACAAACAGTAATTTCTCCGCATTGCAAGGTGCAATTCTGAAATTTTTTGCTTTTTCCTGCTCCTCTTAGCGTGATAAACAAGATTCAAAGAGAGTGAGATGCCAGCTCTTTTCATTCAGTCAGTAGCTTCAATCATTTCTGGACGTTTTTCAATGGCAAAAATCAATGAATATTGTAAATGCACAAACAGTAATTTCTCCGCATTGCAAGGTGCAATTCTGAAATTTTTTGCTTTTTCCTGCTCCTCTTAGCATGATAAAGAAGATTCAAAGAGAGTGAGATGCCAGCTCCTTTCATTCAGTCAGTAGCTTCAAACATTTCTGGTATATGAATAACATGATGTTTTTCAATGGCAAAAATCAATGAATATTGTAAATGCACAAACAGTAATTTCTCCGCATTGCAAGGTGCAATTCTGAAATTTTTTGCTTTTTCCTGCTCCTCTTAGCATGATAAAGAAGATTCAAAGAGAGTGAGATGCCAGCTCCTTTCATTCAGTCAGTAGCTTCAATCATTTCTGGACGTTTTTCAATGGCAAAAATCAATGAATATTGTAAATGCACAAACAGTAATTTCTCCGCATTGCAAGGTGCAATTCTGAAATTTTTTGCTTTTTCCTGCTCCTCTTAGCATGATAAAGAAGATTCAAAGAGAGTGAGATGCCAGCTCCTTTCATTCAGTCAGTAGCTTCAATCATTTCTGGACGTTTTTCAATGGCAAAAATCAATGAATATTGTAAATGCACAAACAGTAATTTCTCCGCATTGCAAGGTGCAATTCTGAAATTTTTTGCTTTTTCCTGCTCCTCTTAGCATGATAAAGAAGATTCAAAGAGAGTGAGATGCCAGCTCCTTTCATTCAGTCAGTAGCTTCAATCATTTCTGGACGTTTTTCAATGGCAAAAATCAATGAATATTGTAAATGCACAAACAGTAATTTCTCCGCATTGCAAGGTGCAATTCTGAAATTTTATGCTTTTTCCTGCTCCTCTTAGCATGATAAAGAAGATTCAAAGAGAATGAGATGCCAGCTCCTTTCATTCAGTCAGTAGCTTCAATCATTTCTGGTATATGAATAACATGATGTTTTTCAATGGCAAAAATCAATGAATATTGTAAATGCACAAACAGTAATTTCTCCGCATTGCAAGGTGCAATTCTGAAATTTTTTGCTTTTTCCTGCTCCTCTTAGCATGATAAAGAAGATTCAAAGAGAGTGAGATGCCAGCTCCTTTCATTCAGTCAGTAGCTTCAATCATTTCTGGACGTTTTTCAATGGCAAAAATCAATGAATATTGTAAATGCACAAACAGTAATTTCTCCGCATTGCAAGGTGCAATTCTGAAATTTTTTGCTTTTTCCTGCTCCTCTTAGCATGATAAAAAAGATTCAAAGAGAGTGAGATGCCAGCTCCTTTCATTCAGTCAGTAGCTTCAAACATTTCTGGTATATGAATAACATGATGTTTTTCAATGGCAAAAATCAATGAATATTGTAGATGCACAAACAGTAATTTCTCCGCATTGCAAGGTGCAATTCTGAAATTTTTTGCTTTTTCCTGCTCCTCTTAGCATGATAAAGAAGATTCAAAGAGAGTGAGATGCCAGCTCCTTTCATTCAGTCAGTAGCTTCAATCATTTCTGGACGTTTTTCAATGGCAAAAATCATTGAATATTGTAAATGCACAAACAGTAATTTCTCCGCATTGCAAGGTGCAATTCTGAAATTTTTTGCTTTTTCCTGCTCATCTTAGCATGATAAAGAAGATTCAAAGAGAGTGAGATGCCAGCTCCTTTCATTCAGTCAGTAGCTTCAATCATTTCTGGTATATGAATAACATGATGTTTTTCAATGGCAAAAATCAATGAATATTGTAAATGCACAAACAGTAATTTCTCCGCATTGCAAGGTGCAATTCTGAAATTTTTTGCTTTTTCCTGCTCCTCTTAGCATGATAAACAAGATTCAAAGAGAGTGAGATGCCAGCTCCTTTCATTCAGTCAGTAGCTTCAATCATTTCTGGACGTTTTTCAATGGCAAAAATCAATGAATATTGTAAATGCACAAACAGTAATTTCTCCGCATTGCAAGGTGCAATTCTGAAATTTTTTGCTTTTTCCTGCTCCTCTAAGCATGATAAAGAAGATTCAGAGAGTGAGATGCCTTCTCCTTTCCTTCAGTCAGTAGCTTTCTGGTATATGAATAACATGATGTTTTTCAATGGCAAAAATCAATGAATATTGTAAATGCACAAACAGTAATTTCTCCGCATTGCAAGGTGCAATTCTGAAATTTTTTGCTTTTTCCTGCTCCTCTTAGCATGATAAAGAAGATTCAAAGAGAGTGAGATGCCAGCTCCTTTCATTCAGTCAGTAGCTTCAATCATTTCTGGACGTTTTTCAATGGCAAAAATCAATGAATATTGTAAATGCACAAACAGTAATTTCTCCGCATTGCAAGGTGCAATTCTGAAATTTTTTGCTTTTTCCTGCTCCTCTTAGCGTGATAAACAAGATTCAAAGAGAGTGAGATGCCAGCTCTTTTCATTCAGTCAGTAGCTTCAATCATTTCTGGACGTTTTTCAATGGCAAAAATCAATGAATATTGTAAATGCACAAACAGTAATTTCTCCGCATTGCAAGGTGCAATTCTGAAATTTTTTGCTTTTTCCTGCTCCTCTTAGCATGATAAAGAAGATTCAAAGAGAGTGAGATGCCAGCTCCTTTCATTCAGTCAGTAGCTTCAAACATTTCTGGTATATGAATAACATGATGTTTTTCAATGGCAAAAATCAATGAATATTGTAAATGCACAAACAGTAATTTCTCCGCATTGCAAGGTGCAATTCTGAAATTTTTTGCTTTTTCCTGCTCCTCTTAGCATGATAAAGAAGATTCAAAGAGAGTGAGATGCCAGCTCCTTTCATTCAGTCAGTAGCTTTAATCATTTCTGGACGTTTTTCAATGGCAAAAATCAATGAATATTGTAAATGCACAAACAGTAATTTCTCCGCATTGCAAGGTGCAATTCTGAAATTTTTTGCTTTTTCCTGCTCCTCTTAGCGTGATAAACAAGATTCAAAGAGAGTGAGATGCCAGCTCTTTTCATTCAGTCAGTAGCTTCAATCATTTCTGGACGTTTTTCAATGGCAAAAATCAATGAATATTGTAAATGCACAAACAGTAATTTCTCCGCATTGCAAGGTGCAATTCTGAAATTTTTTGCTTTTTCCTGCTCCTCTTAGCATGATAAAGAAGATTCAAAGAGAGTGAGATGCCAGCTCCTTTCATTCAGTCAGTAGCTTCAAACATTTCTGGTATATGAATAACATGATGTTTTTCAATGGCAAAAATCAATGAATATTGTAAATGCACAAACAGTAATTTCTCCGCATTGCAAGGTGCAATTCTGAAATTTTTTGCTTTTTACTGCTCCTCAAAGCATGATAAAGAAGATTCAAAGAGAGTGAGATGCCAGCTCCTTTCATTCAGTCAGTAGCTTCAATCATTTCTGGACGTTTTTCAATGGCAAAAATCATTGAATATTGTAAATGCACAAACAGTAATTTCTCCGCATTGCAAGGTGCAATTCTGAAATTTTTTGCTTTTTCCTGCTCCTCTTAGCATGATAAAGAAGATTCAAAGAGAGTGAGATGCCAGCTCCTTTCATTCAGTCAGTAGCTTCAATCATTTCTGGACGTTTTTCAATGGCAAAAATCAATGAATATTGTAAATGCACAAACAGTAATTTCTCCGCATTGCAAGGTGCAATTCTGAAATTTTTTGCTTTTTCCTGCTCCTCTTAGCATGATAAAGAAGATTCAAAGAGAGTGAGATGCCAGCTCCTTTCATTCAGTCAGTAGCTTCAATCATTTCTGGACGTTTTTCAATGGCAAAAATCAATGAATATTGTAAATGCACAAACAGTAATTTCTCCGCATTGCAAGGTGCAATTCTGAAATTTTTTGCTTTTTCCTGCTCCTCTTAGCATGATAAAGAAGATTCAAAGAGAGTGAGATGCCAGCTCCTTTCATTCAGTCAGTAGCTTCAATCATTTCTGGACGTTTTTCAATGGCAAAAATCAATGAATATTGTAAATGCACAAACAGTAATTTCTCCGCATTGCAAGGTGCAATTCTGAAATTTTTTGCTTTTTCCTGCTCCTCTTAGCATGATAAAGAAGATTCAAAGAGAATGAGATGCCAGCTCCTTTCATTCAGTCAGTAGCTTCAATCATTTCTGGTATATGAATAACATGATGTTTTTCAATGGCAAAAATCAATGAATATTGTAAATGCACAAACAGTAATTTCTCCGCATTGCAAGGTGCAATTATGAAATTTTTTGCTTTTTCCTGCTCCTCTTAGCATGATAAAGAAGATTCAAAGAGAGTGAGATGCCAGCTCCTTTCATTCAGTCAGTAGCTTCAATCATTTCTGGACGTTTTTCAATGGCAAAAATCAATGAATATTGTAAATGCACAAACAGTAATTTCTCCGCATTGCAAGGTGCAATTCTGAAATTTTTTGCTTTTTCCTGCTCCTCTTAGCATGATAAACAAGATTCAAAGAGAGTGAGATGCCAGCTCCTTTCATTCAGTCAGTAGCTTCAATCATTTCTGGACGTTTTTCAATGGCAAAAATCAATGAATATTGTAAATGCACAAACAGTAATTTCTCCGCATTGCAAGGTGCAATTCTGAAATTTTTTGATTTTTCCTGCTCCTCTTAGCATGATAAAA
This sequence comes from Phyllobates terribilis, assembly GCF_046119375.1. Classification (NCBI taxonomy): domain Eukaryota; kingdom Metazoa; phylum Chordata; class Amphibia; order Anura; family Dendrobatidae; genus Phyllobates; species Phyllobates terribilis. The sequence continues at coordinate 119,363 of NW_027365143.1, read as the reverse complement.
AAGATTCAAAGAGAGTGAGATGCCAGCTCCTTTCATTCAGTCAGTAGCTTCAAACATTTCTGGTATATGAATAACATGATGTTTTTCAATGGCAAAAATCAATGAATATTGTAGATGCACAAACAGTAATTTCTCCGCATTGCAAGGTGCAATTCTGAAATTTTTTGCTTTTTCCTGCTCCTCTTAGCATGATAAAGAAGATTCAAAGAGAGTGAGATGCCAGCTCCTTTCATTCAGTCAGTAGCTTCAATCATTTCTGGACGTTTTTCAATGGCAAAAATCATTGAATATTGTAAATGCACAAACAGTAATTTCTCCGCATTGCAAGGTGCAATTCTGAAATTTTTTGCTTTTTCCTGCTCCTCTTAGCATGATAAAGAAGATTCAAAGAGAGTGAGATGCCAGCTCCTTTCATTCAGTCAGTAGCTTCAATCATTTCTGGTATATGAATAACATGATGTTTTTCAATGGCAAAAATCAATGAATATTGTAAATGCACAAACAGTAATTTCTCCGCATTGCAAGGTGCAATTCTGAAATTTTTTGCTTTTTCCTGCTCCTCTTAGCATGATAAACAAGATTCAAAGAGAGTGAGATGCCAGCTCCTTTCATTCAGTCAGTAGCTTCAATCATTTCTGGACGTTTTTCAATGGCAAAAATCAATGAATATTGTAAATGCACAAACAGTAATTTCTCCGCATTGCAAGGTGCAATTCTGAAATTTTTTGCTTTTTCCTGCTCCTCTAAGCATGATAAAGAAGATTCAAAGAGAGTGAGATGCCAGCTCCTTTCATTCAGTCAGTAGCTTCAATCATTTCTGGACGTTTTTCAATGGCAAAAATCAATGAATATTGTAAATGCACAAACAGTAATTTCTCCACATTGCAAGGTGCAATTCTGAAATTTTTTGCTTTTTCCTGCTCCTCTTAGCATGATAAAGAAGAATCAAAGTGAGTGAGATGCCAGCTCCTTTCATTCAGTCAGTAGCTTCAATCATTTCTGGACGTTTTTCAGTGGCAAAAATCAATGAATATTGTAAATGCACAGACAGTAATTTCTCCGCATTGCAAGGTGCAATTCTGAAATTTTTTGCTTTTTCCTGCTCCTCTTAGCATGATAAAGAAGATTCAAAGAGAGTGAGATGCCAGCTCCTTTCATTCAGTCAGTAGCTTCAAACATTTCTGGTATATGAATAACATGATGTTTTTCAATGGCAAAAATCAATGAATATTGTAAATGCACAAACAGTAATTTCTCCGCATTGCAAGGTGCAATTCTGAAATTTTTTGCTTTTTCCTGCTCCTCTTAGCATGGTAAAGAAGATTCAAAGAGAGTGAGATGCCAGCTCCTTTCATTCAGTCAGTAGCTTCAATCATTTCTGGACGTTTTTCAATGGCAAAAATCATTGAATATTGTAAATGCACAAACAGTAATTTCTCCGCATTGCAAGGTGCAATTCTGAAATTTTTGCTTTTTCCTGCTCCTCTTAGCATGATAAACAAGATTCAAAGAGAGTGAGATGCCAGCTCCTTTCATTCAGTCAGTAGCTTCAATCATTTCTGGACGTTTTTCAATGGCAAAAATCAATGAATATTGTAAATGCACAAACAGTAATTTCTCCGCATTGCAAGGTGCAATTCTGAAATTTTTTGCTTTTTCCTGCTCCTCTTAGCATGATAAAGAAGATTCAAAGAGAGTGAGATGCCAGCTCCTTTCATTCAGTCAGTAGCTTCAATCATTTCTGGACGTTTTTCAATGGCAAAAATCAATGAATATTGTAAATGCACAAACAGTAATTTCTCCGCATTGCAAGGTGCAATTCTGAAATTTTTTGCTTTTTCCTGCTCCTCTTAGCATGATAAACAAGATTCAAAGAGAGTGAGATGCCAGCTCCTTTCATTCAGTCAGTAGCTTCAATCATTTCTGGACGTTTTTCAATGGCAAAAATCATTGAATATTGTAAATGCACAAACAGTAATTTCTCCGCATTGCAAGGTGCAATTCTGAAATTTTTTGCTTTTTCCTGCTCCTCTTAGCATGATAAAGCAGATTCAAAGAGAGTGAGATGCCAGCTCCTTTCATTCAGTCAGTAGCTTCAATCATTTCTGGTATATGAATAACATGATGTTTTTCAATGGCAAAAATCAATGAATATTGTAAATGCACAAACAGTAATTTCTCCGCATTGCAAGGTGCAATTCTGAAATTTTTTGCTTTTTCCTGCTCCTCTTAGCATGATAAAGAAGATTCAAAGAGAGTGAGATGCCAGCTCCTTTCATTCAGTCAGTAGCTTCAATCATTTCTGGACGTTTTTCAATGGCAAAAATCAATGAATATTGTAAATGCACAAACAGTAATTTCTCCGCATTGCAAGGTGCAATTCTGAAATTTTTTGCTTTTTCCTGCTCCTCTTAGCGTGATAAACAAGATTCAAAGAGAGTGAGATGCCAGCTCTTTTCATTCAGTCAGTAGCTTCAATCATTTCTGGACGTTTTTCAATGGCAAAAATCAATGAATATTGTAAATGCACAAACAGTAATTTCTCCGCATTGCAAGGTGCAATTCTGAAATTTTTTGCTTTTTCCTGCTCCTCTTAGCATGATAAAGAAGATTCAAAGAGAGTGAGATGCCAGCTCCTTTCATTCAGTCAGTAGCTTCAATCATTTCTGGACGTTTTTCAATGGCAAAAATCAATGAATATTGTAAATGCACAAACAGTAATTTCTCCGCATTGCAAGGTGCAATTCTGAAATTTTTTGCTTTTTCCTGCTCCTCTTAGCATGATAAAGAAGATTCAAAGAGAGTGAGATGCCAGCTCCTTTCATTCAGTCAGTAGCTTCAATCATTTCTGGACGTTTTTCAATGGCAAAAATCAATGAATATTGTAAATGCACAAACAGTAATTTCTCCGCATTGCAAGGTGCAATTCTGAAATTTTTTGCTTTTTCCTGCTCCTCTTAGCATGATAAAGAAGATTCAAAGAGAGTGAGATGCCAGCTCCTTTCATTCAGTCAGTAGCTTCAATCATTTCTGGACGTTTTTCAATGGCAAAAATCAATGAATATTGTAAATGCACAAACAGTAATTTCTCCGCATTGCAAGGTGCAATTCTGAAATTTTTTGCTTTTTCCTGCTCCTCTTAGCATGATAAAGAAGATTCAAAGAGAATGAGATGCCAGCTCCTTTCATTCAGTCAGTAGCTTCAATCATTTCTGGTATATGAATAACATGATGTTTTTCAATGGCAAAAATCAATGAATATTGTAAATGCACAAACAGTAATTTCTCCGCATTGCAAGGTGCAATTCTGAAATTTTTTGCTTTTTCCTGCTCCTCTTAGCATGATAAAGAAGATTCAAAGAGAGTGAGATGCCAGCTCCTTTCATTCAGTCAGTAGCTTCAATCATTTCTGGACGTTTTTCAATGGCAAAAATCAATGAATATTGTAAATGCACAAACAGTAATTTCTCCGCATTGCAAGGTGCAATTCTGAAATTTTTTGCTTTTTCCTGCTCCTCTTAGCATGATAAACAAGATTCAAAGAGAGTGAGATGCCAGCTCCTTTCATTCAGTCAGTAGCTTCAATCATTTCTGGACGTTTTTCAATGGCAAAAATCAATGAATATTGTAAATGCACAAACAGTAATTTCTCCGCATTGCAAGGTGCAATTCTGAAATTTTTTGCTTTTTCCTGCTCCTCTTAGCATGATAAAAAAGATTCAAAGAGAGTGAGATGCCAGCTCCTTTCATTCAGTCAGTAGCTTCAAACATTTCTGGTATATGAATAACATGATGTTTTTCAATGGCAAAAATCAATGAATATTGTAGATGCACAAACAGTAATTTCTCCGCATTGCAAGGTGCAATTCTGAAATTTTTTGCTTTTTCCTGCTCCTCTTAGCATGATAAAGAAGATTCAAAGAGAGTGAGATGCCAGCTCCTTTCATTCAGTCAGTAGCTTCAATCATTTCTGGACGTTTTTCAATGGCAAAAATCATTGAATATTGTAAATGCACAAACAGTAATTTCTCCGCATTGCAAGGTGCAATTCTGAAATTTTTTGCTTTTTCCTGCTCATCTTAGCATGATAAAGAAGATTCAAAGAGAGTGAGATGCCAGCTCCTTTCATTCAGTCAGTAGCTTCAATCATTTCTGGTATATGAATAACATGATGTTTTTCAATGGCAAAAATCAATGAATATTGTAAATGCACAAACAGTAATTTCTCCGCATTGCAAGGTGCAATTCTGAAATTTTTTGCTTTTTCCTGCTCCTCTTAGCATGATAAACAAGATTCAAAGAGAGTGAGATGCCAGCTCCTTTCATTCAGTCAGTAGCTTCAATCATTTCTGGACGTTTTTCAATGGCAAAAATCAATGAATATTGTAAATGCACAAACAGTAATTTCTCCGCATTGCAAGGTGCAATTCTGAAATTTTTTGCTTTTTCCTGCTCCTCTAAGCATGATAAAGAAGATTCAAAGAGAGTGAGATGCCAGCTCCTTTCCTTCAGTCAGTAGCTTCAAACATTTCTGGTATATGAATAACATGATGTTTTTCAATGGCAAAAATCAATGAATATTGTAAATGCACAAACAGTAATTTCTCCGCATTGCAAGGTGCAATTCTGAAATTTTTTGCTTTTTCCTGCTCCTCTTAGCATGATAAAGAAGATTCAAAGAGAGTGAGATGCCAGCTCCTTTCATTCAGTCAGTAGCTTCAATCATTTCTGGACGTTTTTCAATGGCAAAAATCAATGAATATTGTAAATGCACAAACAGTAATTTCTCCGCATTGCAAGGTGCAATTCTGAAATTTTTTGCTTTTTCCTGCTCCTCTTAGCGTGATAAACAAGATTCAAAGAGAGTGAGATGCCAGCTCTTTTCATTCAGTCAGTAGCTTCAATCATTTCTGGACGTTTTTCAATGGCAAAAATCAATGAATATTGTAAATGCACAAACAGTAATTTCTCCGCATTGCAAGGTGCAATTCTGAAATTTTTTGCTTTTTCCTGCTCCTCTTAGCATGATAAAGAAGATTCAAAGAGAGTGAGATGCCAGCTCCTTTCATTCAGTCAGTAGCTTCAAACATTTCTGGTATATGAATAACATGATGTTTTTCAATGGCAAAAATCAATGAATATTGTAAATGCACAAACAGTAATTTCTCCGCATTGCAAGGTGCAATTCTGAAATTTTTTGCTTTTTCCTGCTCCTCTTAGCATGATAAAGAAGATTCAAAGAGAGTGAGATGCCAGCTCCTTTCATTCAGTCAGTAGCTTCAATCATTTCTGGACGTTTTTCAATGGCAAAAATCATTGAATATTGTAAATGCACAAACAGTAATTTCTCCGCATTGCAAGGTGCAATTCTGAAATTTTTTGCTTTTTCCTGCTCCTCTTAGCATGATAAAGAAGATTCAAAGAGAGTGAGATGCCAGCTCCTTTCATTCAGTCAGTAGCTTCAATCATTTCTGGACGTTTTTCAATGGCAAAAATCAATGAATATTGTAAATGCACAAACAGTAATTTCTCCGCATTGCAAGGTGCAATTCTGAAATTTTTTGCTTTTTCCTGCTCCTCTAAGCATGATAAAGAAGATTCAAAGAGAGTGAGATGCCAGCTCCTTTCATTCAGTCAGTAGCTTCAATCATTTCTGGACGTTTTTCAATGGCAAAAATCAATGAATATTGTAAATGCACAAACAGTAATTTCTCCGCATTGCAAGGTGCAATTCTGAAATTTTTTGCTTTTTCCTGCTCCTCTTAGCATGATAAAGAAGATTCAAAGAGAGTGAGATGCCAGCTCCTTTCATTCAGTCAGTAGCTTCAATCATTTCTGGACGTTTTTCAATGGCAAAAATCAATGAATATTGTAAATGCACAAACAGTAATTTCTCCGCATTGCAAGGTGCAATTCTGAAATTTTTTGCTTTTTCCTGCTCCTCTTAGCATGATAAAGAAGATTCAAAGAGAATGAGATGCCAGCTCCTTTCATTCAGTCAGTAGCTTCAATCATTTCTGGTATATGAATAACATGATGTTTTTCAATGGCAAAAATCAATGAATATTGTAAATGCACAAACAGTAATTTCTCCGCATTGCAAGGTGCAATTCTGAAATTTTTTGCTTTTTCCTGCTCCTCTTAGCATGATAAAGAAGATTCAAAGAGAGTGAGATGCCAGCTCCTTTCATTCAGTCAGTAGCTTCAATCATTTCTGGACGTTTTTCAATGGCAAAAATCAATGAATATTGTAAATGCACAAACAGTAATTTCTCCGCATTGCAAGGTGCAATTCTGAAATTTTTTGCTTTTTCCTGCTCCTCTTAGCATGATAAACAAGATTCAAAGAGAGTGAGATGCCAGCTCCTTTCATTCAGTCAGTAGCTTCAATCATTTCTGGACGTTTTTCAATGGCAAAAATCAATGAATATTGTAAATGCACAAACAGTAATTTCTCCGCATTGCAAGGTGCAATTCTGAAATTTTTTGCTTTTTCCTGCTCCTCTTAGCATGATAAAAAAGATTCAAAGAGAGTGAGATGCCAGCTCCTTTCATTCAGTCAGTAGCTTCAAACATTTCTGGTATATGAATAACATGATGTTTTTCAATGGCAAAAATCAATGAATATTGTAGATGCACAAACAGTAATTTCTCCGCATTGCAAGGTGCAATTCTGAAATTTTTTGCTTTTTCCTGCTCCTCTTAGCATGATAAAGAAGATTCAAAGAGAGTGAGATGCCAGCTCCTTTCATTCAGTCAGTAGCTTCAATCATTTCTGGACGTTTTTCAATGGCAAAAATCATTGAATATTGTAAATGCACAAACAGTAATTTCTCCGCATTGCAAGGTGCAATTCTGAAATTTTTTGCTTTTTCCTGCTCATCTTAGCATGATAAAGAAGATTCAAAGAGAGTGAGATGCCAGCTCCTTTCATTCAGTCAGTAGCTTCAATCATTTCTGGTATATGAATAACATGATGTTTTTCAATGGCAAAAATCAATGAATATTGTAAATGCACAAACAGTAATTTCTCCGCATTGCAAGGTGCAATTCTGAAATTTTTTGCTTTTTCCTGCTCCTCTTAGCATGATAAACAAGATTCAAAGAGAGTGAGATGCCAGCTCCTTTCATTCAGTCAGTAGCTTCAATCATTTCTGGACGTTTTTCAATGGCAAAAATCAATGAATATTGTAAATGCACAAACAGTAATTTCTCCGCATTGCAAGGTGCAATTCTGAAATTTTTTGCTTTTTCCTGCTCCTCTAAGCATGATAAAGAAGATTCAAAGAGAGTGAGATGCCAGCTCCTTTCCTTCAGTCAGTAGCTTCAAACATTTCTGGTATATGAATAACATGATGTTTTTCAATGGCAAAAATCAATGAATATTGTAAATGCACAAACAGTAATTTCTCCGCATTGCAAGGTGCAATTCTGAAATTTTTTGCTTTTTCCTGCTCCTCTTAGCATGATAAAGAAGATTCAAAGAGAGTGAGATGCCAGCTCCTTTCATTCAGTCAGTAGCTTCAATCATTTCTGGACGTTTTTCAATGGCAAAAATCAATGAATATTGTAAATGCACAAACAGTAATTTCTCCACATTGCAAGGTGCAATTCTGAAATTTTTTGCTTTTTCCTGCTCCTCTTAGCATGATAAAGAAGAATCAAAGAGAGTGAGATGCCAGCTCCTTTCATTCAGTCAGTAGCTTCAATCATTTCTGGACGTTTTTCAGTGGCAAAAATCAATGAATATTGTAAATGCACAGACAGTAATTTCTCCGCATTGCAAGGTGCAATTCTGAAATTTTTTGCTTTTTCCTGCTCCTCTTAGCATGATAAAGAAGATTCAAAGAGAGTGAGATGCCAGCTCCTTTCATTCAGTCAGTAGCTTCAAACATTTCTGGTATATGAATAACATGATGTTTTTCAATGGCAAAAATCAATGAATATTGTAAATGCACAAACAGTAATTTCTCCGCATTGCAAGGTGCAATTCTGAAATTTTTTGCTTTTTCCTGCTCCTCTTAGCATGGTAAAGATTCAAAGAGAGTGAGATGCCAGCTCCTTTCATTCAGTCAGTAGCTTCAATCATTTCTGGACATTTTTCAATGGCAAAAATCATTGAATATTGTAAATGCACAAACAGTAATTTCTCCGCATTGCAAGGTGCAATTCTGAAATTTTTGCTTTTTCCTGCTCCTCTTAGCATGATAAACAAGATTCAAAGAGAGTGAGATGCCAGCTCCTTTCATTCAGTCAGTAGCTTCAATCATTTCTGGACGTTTTTCAATGGCAAAAATCAATGAATATTGTAAATGCACAAACAGTAATTTCTCCGCATTGCAAGGTGCAATTCTGAAATTTTTTGCTTTTTCCTGCTCCTCTTAGCATGATAAAGAAGATTCAAAGAGAGTGAGATGCCAGCTCCTTTCATTCAGTCAGTAGCTTCAATCATTTCTGGACGTTTTTCAATGGCAAAAATCAATGAATATTGTAAATGCACAAACAGTAATTTCTCCGCATTGCAAGGTGCAATTCTGAAATTTTTTGCTTTTTCCTGCTCCTCTTAGCATGATAAACAAGATTCAAAGAGAGTGAGATGCCAGCTCCTTTCATTCAGTCAGTAGCTTCAATCATTTCTGGACGTTTTTCAATGGCAAAAATCAATGAATATTGTAAATGCACAAACAGTAATTTCTCCGCATTGCAAGGTGCAATTCTGAAATGTTTTGCTTTTTCCTGCTCCTCTTAGCATGATAAAGAAGACTCAAAGAGAGTGAGATGCCAGCTCCTTTCATTCAGTCAGTAGCTTCAATAATTTCTGGACGTTTTTCAATGGCAAAAATCAATGAATATTGTAAATGCACAAACAGTAATTTCTCCGCATTGCAAGGTGCAATTCTGAAATTTTTTGCTTTTTCCTGCTCCTCTTAGCATGATAAAGAAGATTCAAAGAGAGTGAGATGCCAGCTCCTTTCATTCAGTCAGTAGCTTCAATCATTTCTGGACGTTTTTCAATGGCAAAAATCATTGAATATTGTAAATGCACAAACAGTAATTTCTCCGCATTGCAAGGTGCAATTCTGAAATTTTTTGCTTTTTCCTGCTCCTCTTAGCATGATAAAGAAGATTCAAAGAGAGTGAGATGCCAGCTCCTTTCATTCAGTCAGTAGCTTCAATCATTTCTGGTATATGAATAACATGATGTTTTTCAATGGCAAAAATCAATGAATATTGTAAATGCACAAACAGTAATTTCTCCGCATTGCAAGGTGCAATTCTGAAATTTTTTGCTTTTTCCTGCTCCTCTTAGCATGATAAAGAAGATTCAAAGAGAGTGAGATGCCAGCTCCTTTCATTCAGTCAGTAGCTTCAATCATTTCTGGACGTTTTTCAATGGCAAAAATCAATGAATATTGTAAATGCACAAACAGTAATTTCTCCGCATTGCAAGGTGCAATTCTGAAATTTTTTGCTTTTTCCTGCTCCTCTTAGCATGATAAAGAAGATTCAAAGAGAGTGAGATGCCAGCTCCTTTCATTCAGTCAGTAGCTTCAATCATTTCTGGACGTTTTTCAATGGCAAAAATCAATGAATATTGTAAATGCACAAACAGTAATTTCTCCGCATTGCAAGGTGCAATTCTGAAATTTTTTGCTTTTTCCTGCTCCTCTTAGCATGATAAAGAAGATTCAAAGAGAGTGAGATGCCAGCTCCTTTCATTCAGTCAGTAGCTTCAATCATTTCTGGACGTTTTTCAATGGCAAAAATAAATGAATATTGTAAATGCACAAACAGTAATTTCTCCGCATTGCAAGGTGCAATTCTGAAATTTTTTGCTTTTTCCTGCTCCTCTTAGCATGATAAAGAAGATTCAAAGAGAGTGAGATGCCAGCTCCTTTCATTCAGTCAGTAGCTTCAAACATTTCTGGTATATGAATAACATGTTTTTCAATGGCAAAAATCAATGAATATTGTAAATGCACAAACAGTAATTTCTCCGCATTGCAAGGTGCAATTCTGAAATTTTTTGCTTTTTCCTGCTCCTCTTAGCATGATAAAGAAGATTCAAAGAGAGTGAGATGCCAGCTCCTTTCATTCAGTCAGTAGCTTCAATCATTTCTGGACGTTTTTCAATGGCAAAAATCATTGAATATTGTAAATGCACAAACAGTAATTTCTCCGCATTGCAAGGTGCAATTCTGAAATTTTTTGCTTTTTCCTGCTCCTCTTAGCATGATAAAGAAGATTCAAAGAGAGTGAGATGCCAGCTCCTTTCATTCAGTCAGTAGCTTCAATCATTTCTGGAATATGAATAACATGATGTTTTTCAATGGCAAAAATCAATGAATATTGTAAATGCACAAACAGTAATTTCTCCGCATTGCAAGGTGCAATTCTGAAATTTTTTGCTTTTTCCTGCTCCTCTTAGCATGATAAAGAAGATTCAAAGAGAGTGAGATGCCAGCTCCTTTCATTCAGTCAGTAGCTTCAATCATTTCTGGACGTTTTTCAATGGCAAAAATCATTGAATATTGTAAATGCACAAACAGTAATTTCTCCGCATTGCAAGGTGCAATTCTGAAATTTTTTGCTTTTTCCTGCTCCTCTTAGCATGATAAAGAAGATTCAAAGAGAGTGAGATGCCAGCTCCTTTCATTCAGTCAGTAGCTTCAATCATTTCTGGTATATGAATAACATGATGTTTTTCAATGGCAAAAATCAATGAATATTGTAAATGCACAAACAGTAATTTCTCCGCATTGCAAGGTGCAATTCTGAAATTTTTTGCTTTTTCCTGCTCCTCTTAGAATGATAAAGAAGATTCAAAGAGAGTGAGATGCCAGCTCCTTTCATTCAGTCAGTAGCTTCAATCATTTCTGGACGTTTTTCAATGGCAAAAATCAATGAATATTGTAAATGCACAAACAGTAATTTCTCCGCATTGCAAGGTGCAATTCTGAAATTTTTTGCTTTTTCCTGCTCCTCTTAGCATGATAAAGAAGATTCAAAGAGAGTGAGATGCCAGCTCCTTTCATTCAGTCAGTAGCTTCAATCATTTCTGGACGTTTTTCAATGGCAAAAATCAATGAATTTTGTAAATGCACAAACAGTAATTTCTCCGCATTGCAAGGTGCAATTCTGAAATTTTTTGCTTTTTCCTGCTCCTCTTAGCATGATAAAGAAGATTCAAAGAGAGTGAGATGCCAGCTCCTTTCATTCAGTCAGTAGCTTCAATCATTTCTGGACGTTTTTCAATGGCAAAAATAAATGAATATTGTAAATGCACAAACAGTAATTTCTCCGCATTGCAAGGTGCAATTCTGAAATTTTTTGCTTTTTCCTGCTCCTCTTAGCATGATAAAGAAGATTCAAAGAGAGTGAGATGCCAGCTCCTTTCATTCAGTCAGTAGCTTCAAACATTTCTGGTATATGAATAACATGATGTTTTTCAATGGCAAAAATCAATGAATATTGTAAGTGCACAAACAGTAATTTCTCCGCATTGCAAGGTGCAATTCTGAAATTTTTTGCTTTTTCCTGCTCCTCTTAGCATGATAAAGAAGATTCAAAGAGAGTGAGATGCCAGCTCCTTTCATTCAGTCAGTAGCTTCAAACATTTCTGGTATATGAATAACATGATGTTTTTCAATGGCAAAAATCAATGAATATTGTAAATGCACAAACAGTAATTTCTCCGCATTGCAAGGTGCAATTCTGAAATTTTTTGCTTTTTCCTGCTCCTCTTAGCATGATAAAGAAGATTCAAAGAGAGTGAGATGCCAGCTCCTTTCATTCAGTCAGTAGCTTCAATCATTTCTGGACGTTTTTCAATGGCAAAAATCATTGAATATTGTAAATGCACAAACAGTAATTTCTCCGCATTGCAAGGTGCAATTCTGAAATTTTTTGCTTTTTCCTGCTCCTCTTAGCATGATAAAGAAGATTCAAAGAGAGAGAGATGCCAGCTCCTTTCATTCAGTCAGTAGCTTCAATCATTTCTGGAATATGAATAACATGATGTTTTTCAATGGCAAAAATCAATGAATATTGTAAATGCACAAACAGTAATTTCTCCGCATTGCAAGGTGCAATTCTGAAATTTTTTGCTTTTTCCTGCTCCTCTTAGCATGATAAAGAAGATTCAAAGAGAGTGAGATGCCAGCTCCTTTCATTCAGTCAGTAGCTTCAATCATTTCTGGACGTTTTTCAATGGCAAAAATCATTGAATATTGTAAATGCACAAACAGTAATTTCTCCGCATTGCAAGGTGCAATTCTGAAATTTTTTGCTTTTTCCTGCTCCTCTTAGCATGATAAAGAAGATTCAAAGAGAGTGAGATGCCAGCTCCTTTCATTCAGTCAGTAGCTTCAATCATTTCTGGTATATGAATAACATGATGTTTTTCAATGGCAAAAATCAATGAATATTGTAAATGCACAAACAGTAATTTCTCCGCATTGCAAGGTGCAATTCTGAAATTTTTTGCTTTTTCCTGCTCCTCTTAGCATGATAAAGAAGATTCAAAGAGAGTGAGATGCCAGCTCCTTTCATTCAGTCAGTAGCTTCAATCATTTCTGGACGTTTTTCAATGGCAAAAATCAATGAATATTGTAAATGCACAAACAGTAATTTCTCCGCATTGCAAGGTGCAATTCTGAAATTTTTTGCTTTTTCCTGCTCCTCTTAGCGTGATAAACAAGATTCAAAGAGAGTGAGATGCCAGCTCTTTTCATTCAGTCAGTAGCTTCAATCATTTCTGGACGTTTTTCAATGGCAAAAATCAATGAATATTGTAAATGCACAAACTAATTTCTCCGCATTGCAAGGTGCAATTCTGAAATTTTTTGCTTTTTCCTGCTCCTCTTAGCATGATAAAGAAGATTCAAAGAGAGTGAGATGCCAGCTCCTTTCATTCAGTCAGTAGCTTCAAACATTTCTGGTATATGAATAACATGATGTTTTTCAATGGCAAAAATCAATGAATATTGTAAATGCACAAACAGTAATTTCTCCGCATTGCAAGGTGCAATTCTGAAATTTTTTGCTTTTTCCTGCTCCTCTTAGCATGATAAAGAAGATTCAAAGAGAGTGAGATGCCAGCTCCTTTCATTCAGTCAGTAGCTTCAATCATTTCTGGACGTTTTTCAATGGCAAAAATCATTGAATATTGTAAATGCACAAACAGTAATTTCTCCGCATTGCAAGGTGCAATTCTGAAATTTTTTGCTTTTTCCTGCTCCTCTTAGCATGATAAAGAAGATTCAAAGAGTGAGATGCCAGCTCCTTTCATTCAGTCAGTAGCTTCAATCATTTCTGGAATATGAATAACATGATGTTTTTCAATGGCAAAAATCAATGAATATTGTAAATGCACAAACAGTAATTTCTCCGCATTGCAAGGTGCAATTCTGAAATTTTTTGCTTTTTCCTGCTCCTCTTAGCATGATAAAGAAGATTCAAAGAGAGTGAGATGCCAGCTCCTTTCATTCAGTCAGTAGCTTCAATCATTTCTGGACGTTTTTCAATGGCAAAAATCATTGAATATTGTAAATGCACAAACAGTAATTTCTCCGCATTGCAAGGTGCAATTCTGAAATTTTTTGCTTTTTCCTGCTTCTCTTAGCATGATAAAGAAGATTCAAAGAGAGTGAGATGCCAGCTCCTTTCATTCAGTCAGTAGCTTCAATCATTTCTGGTATATGAATAACATGATGTTTTTCAATGGCAAAAATCAATGAATATTGTAAATGCACAAACAGTAATTTCTCCGCATTGCAAGGTGCAATTCTGAAATTTTTTGCTTTTTCCTGCTCCTCTTAGCATGATAAAGAAGATTCAAAGAGAGTGAGATGCCAGCTCCTTTCATTCAGTCAGTAGCTTCAATCATTTCTGGACGTTTTTCAATGGCAAAAATCAATGAATATTGTAAATGCACAAACAGTAATTTCTCCGCATTGCAAGGTGCAATTCTGAAATTTTTTGCTTTTTCCTGCTCCTCTTAGCATGATAAAGAAGATTCAAAGAGAGTGAGATGCCAGCTCCTTTCATTCAGTCAGTAGCTTCAATCATTTCTGGACGTTTTTCAATGGCAAAAATCAATGAATATTGTAAATGCACAAACAGTAATTTCTCCGCATTGCAAGGTGCAATTCTGAAATTTTTTGCTTTTTCCTGCTCCTCTTAGCATGATAAAGAAGATTCAAAGAGAGTGAGATGCCAGCTCCTTTCATTCAGTCAGTAGCTTCAATCATTTCTGGACGTTTTTCAATGGCAAAAATAAATGAATATTGTAAATGCACAAACAGTAATTTCTCCGCATTGCAAGGTGCAATTCTGAAATTTTTTGCTTTTTCCTGCTCCTCTTAGCATGATAAAGAAGATTCAAAGAGAGTGAGATGCCAGCTCCTTTCATTCAGTCAGTAGCTTCAAACATTTCTGGTATATGAATAACATGATGTTTTTCAATGGCAAAAATCAATGAATATTGTAAATGCACAAACAGTAATTTCTCCGCATTGCAAGGTGCAATTCTGAAATTTTTTGCTTTTTCCTGCTCCTCTTAGCATGATAAAGAAGATTCAAAGAGAGTGAGATGCCAGCTCCTTTCATTCAGTCAGTAGCTTCAATCATTTCTGGTATATGAATAACATGATGTTTTTCAATGGCAAAAATCAATGAATATTGTAAATGCACAAACAGTAATTTCTCCGCATTGCAAGGTGCAATTCTGAAATTTTTTGCTTTTTCCTGCTCCTCTTAGCATGGTAAAGAAGATTCAAAGAGAGTGAGATGCCAGCTCCTTTCATTCAGTCAGTAGCTTCAATCATTTCTGGACGTTTTTCAATGGCAAAAATCATTGAATATTGTAAATGCACAAACAGTAATTTCTCCGCATTGCAAGGTGCAATTCTGAAATTTTTGCTTTTTCCTGCTCCTCTTAGCATGATAAACAAGATTCAAAGAGAGTGAGATGCCAGCTCCTTTCATTCAGTCAGTAGCTTCAATCATTTCTGGACGTTTTTCAATGGCAAAAATCAATGAATATTGTAAATGCACAAACAGTAATTTCTCCACATTGCAAGGTGCAATTCTGAAATTTTTTGCTTTTTCCTGCTCCTCTTAGCATGATAAAGAAGATTCAAAGAGAGTGAGATGCCAGCTCCTTTCATTCAGTCAGTAGCTTCAATCATTTCTGGACGTTTTCCTATGGCAAAAATCAATGAATATTGTAAATGCACAAACAGTAATTTCTCCGCATTGCAAGGTGCAATTCTGAAATTTTTTGCTTTTTCCTGCTCCTCTAAGCATGATAAAGAAGATTCAAAGAGAGTGAGATGCCAGCTCCTTTCCTTCAGTCAGTAGCTTCAAACATTTCTGGTATATGAATAACATGATGTTTTTCAATGGCAAAAATCAATGAATATTGTAAATGCACAAACAGTAATTTCTCCGCATTGCAAGGTGCAATTCTGAAATTTTTTGCTTTTTCCTGCTCCTCTTAGCATGATAAAGAAGATTCAAAGAGAGTGAGATGCCAGCTCCTTTCATTCAGTCAGTAGCTTCAATCATTTCTGGACGTTTTTCAATGGCAAAAATCAATGAATATTGTAAATGCACAAACAGTAATTTCTCCACATTGCAAGGTGCAATTCTGAAATTTTCTGCTTTTTCCTGCTCCTCTTAGCATGATAAAGAAGAATCAAAGAGAGTGAGATGCCAGCTCCTTTCATTCAGTCAGTAGCTTCAATCATTTCTGGACGTTTTTCAGTGGCAAAAATCAATGAATATTGTAAATGCACAGACAGTAATTTCTCCGCATTGCAAGGTGCAATTCTGAAATTTTTTGCTTTTTCCTGCTCCTCTTAGCATGATAAAGAAGATTCAAAGAGAGTGAGATGCCAGCTCCTTTCATTCAGTCAGTAGCTTCAAACATTTCTGGTATATGAATAACATGATGTTTTTCAATGGCAAAAATCAATGAATATTGTAAATGCACAAACAGTAATTTCTCCGCATTGCAAGGTGCAATTCTGAAATTTTTTGCTTTTTCCTCCTCCTCTTAGCATGGTAAAGAAGATTCAAAGAGAGTGAGATGCCAGCTCCTTTCATTCAGTCAGTAGCTTCAATCATTTCTGGACGTTTTTCAATGGCAAAAATCATTGAATATTGTAAATGCACAAACAGTAATTTCTCCGCATTGCAAGGTGCAATTCTGAAATTTTTGCTTTTTCCTGCTCCTCTTAGCATGATAAACAAGATTCAAAGAGAGTGAGATGCCAGCTCCTTTCATTCAGTCAGTAGCTTCAATCATTTCTGGACGTTTTTCAATGGCAAAAATCAATGAATATTGTAAATGCACAAACAGTAATTTCTCCGCATTGCAAGGTGCAATTCTGAAATTTTTTGCTTTTTCCTGCTCCTCTTAGCATGATAAAGAAGATTCAAAGAGAGTGAGATGCCAGCTCCTTTCATTCAGTCAGTAGCTTCAATCATTTCTGGACGTTTTTCAATGGCAAAAATCAATGAATATTGTAAATGCACAAACAGTAATTTCTCCGCATTGCAAGGTGCAATTCTGAAATTTTTTGCTTTTTCCTGCTCCTCTTAGCATGATAAAGAAGATTCAAAGAGAGTGAGATGCCAGCTCCTTTCATTCAGTCAGTAGCTTCAATCATTTCTGGACGTTTTTCAATGGCAAAAATCATTGAATATTGTAAATGCACAAACAGTAATTTCTCCGCATTGCAAGGTGCAATTCTGAAATTTTTTGCTTTTTCCTGCTCCTCTTAGCATGATAAAGAAGATTCAAAGAGTGAGATGCCAGCTCCTTTCATTCAGTCAGTAGCTTCAATCATTTCTGGAATATGAATAACATGATGTTTTTCAATGGCAAAAATCAATGAATATTGTAAATGCACAAACAGTAATTTCTCCGCATTGCAAGGTGCAATTCTGAAATTTTTTGCTTTTTCCTGCTCCTCTTAGCATGATAAAGAAGATTCAAAGAGAGTGAGATGCCAGCTCCTTTCATTCAGTCAGTAGCTTCAATCATTTCTGGACGTTTTTCAATGGCAAAAATCATTGAATATTGTAAATGCACAAACAGTAATTTCTCCGCATTGCAAGGTGCAATTCTGAAATTTTTTGCTTTTTCCTGCTTCTCTTAGCATGATAAAGAAGATTCAAAGAGAGTGAGATGCCAGCTCCTTTCATTCAGTCAGTAGCTTCAATCATTTCTGGTATATGAATAACATGATGTTTTTCAATGGCAAAAATCAATGAATATTGTAAATGCACAAACAGTAATTTCTCCGCATTGCAAGGTGCAATTCTGAAATTTTTTGCTTTTTCCTGCTCCTCTTAGCATGATAAAGAAGATTCAAAGAGAGTGAGATGCCAGCTCCTTTCATTCAGTCAGTAGCTTCAATCATTTCTGGACGTTTTTCAATGGCAAAAATCAATGAATATTGTAAATGCACAAACAGTAATTTCTCCGCATTGCAAGGTGCAATTCTGAAATTTTTTGCTTTTTCCTGCTCCTCTTAGCATGATAAAGAAGATTCAAAGAGAGTGAGATGCCAGCTCCTTTCATTCAGTCAGTAGCTTCAATCATTTCTGGACGTTTTTCAATGGCAAAAATCAATGAATATTGTAAATGCACAAACAGTAATTTCTCCGCATTGCAAGGTGCAATTCTGAAATTTTTTGCTTTTTCCTGCTCCTCTTAGCATGATAAAGAAGATTCAAAGAGAGTGAGATGCCAGCTCCTTTCATTCAGTCAGTAGCTTCAATCATTTCTGGACGTTTTTCAATGGCAAAAATAAATGAATATTGTAAATGCACAAACAGTAATTTCTCCGCATTGCAAGGTGCAATTCTGAAATTTTTTGCTTTTTCCTGCTCCTCTTAGCATGATAAAGAAGATTCAAAGAGAGTGAGATGCCAGCTCCTTTCATTCAGTCAGTAGCTTCAAACATTTCTGGTATATGAATAACATGATGTTTTTCAATGGCAAAAATCAATGAATATTGTAAATGCACAAACAGTAATTTCTCCGCATTGCAAGGTGCAATTCTGAAATTTTTTGCTTTTTCCTGCTCCTCTTAGCATGATAAAGAAGATTCAAAGAGAGTGAGATGCCAGCTCCTTTCATTCAGTCAGTAGCTTCAATCATTTCTGGTATATGAATAACATGATGTTTTTCAATGGCAAAAATCAATGAATATTGTAAATGCACAAACAGTAATTTCTCCGCATTGCAAGGTGCAATTCTGAAATTTTTTGCTTTTTCCTGCTCCTCTTAGCATGGTAAAGAAGATTCAAAGAGAGTGAGATGCCAGCTCCTTTCATTCAGTCAGTAGCTTCAATCATTTCTGGACGTTTTTCAATGGCAAAAATCATTGAATATTGTAAATGCACAAACAGTAATTTCTCCGCATTGCAAGGTGCAATTCTGAAATTTTTGCTTTTCCTGCTCCTCTTAGCATGATAAACAAGATTCAAAGAGAGTGAGATGCCAGCTCCTTTCATTCAGTCAGTAGCTTCAATCATTTCTGGACGTTTTTCAATGGCAAAAATCAATGAATATTGTAAATGCACAAACAGTAATTTCTCCACATTGCAAGGTGCAATTCTGAAATTTTTTGCTTTTTCCTGCTCCTCTTAGCATGATAAAGAAGATTCAAAGAGAGTGAGATGCCAGCTCCTTTCATTCAGTCAGTAGCTTCAATCATTTCTGGACGTTTTCCTATGGCAAAAATCAATGAATATTGTAAATGCACAAACAGTAATTTCTCCGCATTGCAAGGTGCAATTCTGAAATTTTTTGCTTTTTCCTGCTCCTCTAAGCATGATAAAGAAGATTCAAAGAGAGTGAGATGCCAGCTCCTTTCCTTCAGTCAGTAGCTTCAAACATTTCTGGTATATGAATAACATGATGTTTTTCAATGGCAAAAATCAATGAATATTGTAAATGCACAAACAGTAATTTCTCCGCATTGCAAGGTGCAATTCTGAAATTTTTTGCTTTTTCCTGCTCCTCTTAGCATGATAAAGAAGATTCAAAGAGAGTGAGATGCCAGCTCCTTTCATTCAGTCAGTAGCTTCAATCATTTCTGGACGTTTTTCAATGGCAAAAATCAATGAATATTGTAAATGCACAAACAGTAATTTCTCCACATTGCAAGGTGCAATTCTGAAATTTTCTGCTTTTTCCTGCTCCTCTTAGCATGATAAAGAAGAATCAAAGAGAGTGAGATGCCAGCTCCTTTCATTCAGTCAGTAGCTTCAATCATTTCTGGACGTTTTTCAGTGGCAAAAATCAATGAATATTGTAAATGCACAGACAGTAATTTCTCCGCATTGCAAGGTGCAATTCTGAAATTTTTTGCTTTTTCCTGCTCCTCTTAGCATGATAAAGAAGATTCAAAGAGAGTGAGATGCCAGCTCCTTTCATTCAGTCAGTAGCTTCAAACATTTCTGGTATATGAATAACATGATGTTTTTCAATGGCAAAAATCAATGAATATTGTAAATGCACAAACAGTAATTTCTCCGCATTGCAAGGTGCAATTCTGAAATTTTTTGCTTTTTCCTGCTCCTCTTAGCATGGTAAAGAAGATTCAAAGAGAGTGAGATGCCAGCTCCTTTCATTCAGTCAGTAGCTTCAATCATTTCTGGACGTTTTTCAATGGCAAAAATCATTGAATATTGTAAATGCACAAACAGTAATTTCTCCGCATTGCAAGGTGCAATTCTGAAATTTTTGCTTTTTCCTGCTCCTCTTAGCATGATAAACAAGATTCAAAGAGAGTGAGATGCCAGCTCCTTTCATTCAGTCAGTAGCTTCAATCATTTCTGGACGTTTTTCAATGGCAAAAATCAATGAATATTGTAAATGCACAAACAGTAATTTCTCCGCATTGCAAGGTGCAATTCTGAAATTTTTTGCTTTTTCCTGCTCCTCTTAGCATGATAAAGAAGATTCAAAGAGAGTGAGATGCCAGCTCCTTTCATTCAGTCAGTAGCTTCAATCATTTCTGGACGTTTTTCAATGGCAAAAATCAATGAATATTGTAAATGCACAAACAGTAATTTCTCCGCATTGCAAGGTGCAATTCTGAAATTTTTTGCTTTTTCCTGCTCCTCTTAGCATGATAAACAAGATTCAAAGAGAGTGAGATGCCAGCTCCTTTCATTCAGTCAGTAGCTTCAATCATTTCTGGACGTTTTTCAATGGCAAAAATCAATGAATATTGTAAATGCACAAACAGTAATTTCTCCGCATTGCAAGGTGGAATTCTGAAATGTTTTGCTTTTTCCTGCTCCTCTTAGCATGATAAAGAAGATTCAAAGAGAGTGAGATGCCAGCTCCTTTCATTCAGTCAGTAGCTTCAATCATTTCTGGACGTTTTTCAATGGCAAAAATCAATGAATATTGTAAATGCACAAACAGTAATTTCTCCGCATTGCAAGGTGCAATTCTGAAATTTTTTGCTTTTTCCTGCTCCTCTTAGCATGATAAAGAAGATTCAAAGAGAGTGAGATGCCAGCTCCTTTCATTCAGTCAGTAGCTTCAATCATTTCTGGACGTTTTTCAATGGCAAAAATCATTGAATATTGTAAATGCACAAACAGTAATTTCTCCGCATTGCAAGGTGCAATTCTGAAATTTTTTGCTTTTTCCTGCTCCTCTTAGCATGATAAAGAAGATTCAAAGAGAATGAGATGCCAGCTCCTTTCATTCAGTCAGTAGCTTCAATCATTTCTGGTATATGAATAACATGATGTTTTTCAATGGCAAAAATCAATGAATATTGTAAATGCACAAACGGTAATTTCTCCGCATTGCAAGGTGCAATTCTGAAATTTTTTGCTTTTTCCTGCTCCTCTTAGCATGATAAAGAAGATTCAAAGAGAGTGAGATGCCAGCTCCTTTCATTCAGTCAGTAGCTTCAATCATTTCTGGACGTTTTTCAATGGCAAAAATCAATGAATATTGTAAATGCACAAACATTAATTTCTCCGCATTGCAAGGTGCAATTCTGAAATTTTTTGCTTTTTCCTGCTCCTCTTAGCATGATAAACAAGATTCAAAGAGAGTGAGATGCCAGTTCCTTTCATTCAGTCAGTAGCTTCAATCATTTCTGGACGTTTTTCAATGGCAAAAATCAATGAATATTGTAAATGCACAAACAGTAATTTCTCCGCATTGCAAGGTGCAATTCTGAAATTTTTTGCTTTTTCCTGCTCCTCTTAGCATGATAAAAAAGATTCAAAGAGAGTGAGATGCCAGCTCCTTTCATTCAGTCAGTAGCTTCAAACATTTCTGGTATATGAATAACATGATGTTTTTCAATGGCAAAAATCAATGAATATTGTAGATGCACAAACAGTAATTTCTCCGCATTGCAAGGTGCAATTCTGAAATTTTTTGCTTTTTCCTGCTCCTCTTAGCATAATAAAGAAGATTCAAAGAGAGTGAGATGCCAGCTCCTTTCATTCAGTCAGTAGCTTCAATCATTTCTGGACGTTTTTCAATGGCAAAAATCATTGAATATTGTAAATGCACAAACAGCAATTTCTCCGCATTGCAAGGTGCAATTCTGAATTTTTTTGCTTTTTCCTGCTCACCTTAGCATGATAAAGAAGATTCAAAGAGAGTGAGATGCCAGCTCCTTTCATTCAGTCAGTAGCTTCAATCATTTCTGGTATATGAATAACATGATGTTTTTCAATGGCAAAAATCAATGAATATTGTAAATGCACAAACAGTAATTTCTCCGCATTGCAAGGTGCAATTCTGAAATTTTTTGCTTTTTCCTGCTCCTCTTAGCATGATAAAGAAGATTCAAAGAGAATGAGATGCCAGCTCCTTTCATTCAGTCAGTAGCTTCAATCATTTCTGGACGTTTTTCAATGGCAAAAATCAATGAATATTGTAAATGCACAAACAGTAATTTCTCCGCATTGCAAGGTGCAATTCTGAAATTTTTTGCTTTTTCCTGCTCCTCTTAGCATGATAAACAAGATTCAAAGAGAGTGAGATGCCAGCTCCTTTCATTCAGTCAGTAGCTTCAATCATTTCTGGACGTTTGTCAATGGCAAAAATCAATGAATATTGTAAATGCACAAACAGTAATTTCTCCGCATTGCAAGGTGCAATTCTGAAATTTTTTGCTTTATCCTGCTCCTCTAAGCATGATAAAGAAGATTCAAAGAGAGTGAGATGCCAGCTCCTTTCTTTCAGTCAGTAGCTTCAAACATTTCTGGTATATGAATAACATGATGTTTTTCAAAGGCAAAAATCAATGAATATTGTAAATGCACAAACAGTAATTTCTCCGCATTGCAAGGTGCAATTCTGAAATTTTTTGCTTTTTCCTGCTCCTCTTAGCATGATAAAGAAGATTCAAAGAGAGTGAGATGCCAGCTCCTTTCATTCAGTCAGTAGCTTCAATCATTTCTGGACGTTTTTCAATGGCAAAAATCAATGAATATTGTAAATGCACAAACAGTAATTTCTCCACATTGCAAGGTGCAATTCTGAAATTTTTTGCTTTTTCCTGCTCCTCTTAGCATGATAAAGAAGAATCAAAGAGAGTGAGATGCCAGCTCCTTTCATTCAGTCAGTAGCTTCAATCATTTCTGGACGTTTTTCAGTGGCAAAAATCAATGAATATTGTAAATGCACAGACAGTAATTTCTCCGCATTGCAAGGTGCAATTCTGAAATTTTTTGCTTTTTCCTGCTCCTCTTAGCATGATAAACAAGATTCAAAGAGAGTGAGATGCCAGCTCCTTTCATTCAGTCAGTAGCTTCAATCATTTCTGGACGTTTTTCAATGGCAAAAATCATTGAATATTGTAAATGCACAAACAGTAATTTCTCCGCATTGCAAGGTGCAATTCTGAAATTTTTTGCTTTTTCCTGCTCCTCTTAGCATGATAAAGAAGATTCAAAGAGAATGAGATGCCAGCTCCTTTCATTCAGTCAGTAGCTTCAATAATTTCTGGTATATGAATAACATGATGTTTTTCAATGGCAAAAATCAATGAATATTGTAAATGCACAAACAGTAATTTCTCCGCATTGCAAGGTGCAATTCTGAAATTTTTTGCTTTTTCCTGCTCCTCTTAGCATGATAAAGAAGATTCAAAGAGAGTGAGATGCCAGTTCCTTTCATTCAGTCAGTAGCTTCAATCATTTCTGGACGTTTTTCAATGGCAAAAATCAATGAATATTGTAAATGCACAAACAGTAATTTCTCCGCATTGCAAGGTGCAATTCTGAAATTTTTTTTCTTTTTCCTGCTCCTCTTAGCATGATAAAAAAGATTCAAAGAGAGTGAGATGCCAGCTCCTATCATTCAGTCAGTAGCTTCAAACATTTCTGGTATATGAATAGCATGATGTTTTTCAATGGCAAAAATCAATGAATATTGTAGATGCACAAACAGTAATTTCTCCGCATTGCAAGGTGCAATTCTGAAATTTTTTGCTTTTTCCTGCTCCTCTTAGCATGATAAAGAAGATTCAAAGAGAATGAGATGCCAGCTCCTTTCATTCAGTCAGTAGCTTCAATCATTTCTGGACGTTTTTCAATGGCAAAAATCATTGAATATTGTAAATGCACAAACAGCAATTTCTCCGCATTGCAAGGTGCAATTCTGAATTTTTTTGCTTTTTCCTGCTCACCTTAGCATGATAAAGAAGATTCAAAGAGAGTGAGATGCCAGCTCCTTTCATTCAGTCAGTAGCTTCAATCATTTCTGGTATATGAATAACATGATGTTTTTCAATGGCAAAAATCAATGAATATTGTAAATGCACAAACAGTAATTTCTCCACATTGCAAGGTGCAATTCTGAAATTTTTTGCTTTTTCCTGCTCCTCTTAGCATGATAAAGAAGATTCAAAGAGAATGAGATGCCAGCTCCTTTCATTCAGTCAGTAGCTTCAATCATTTCTGGACGTTTTTCAATGGCAAAAATCAATGAATATTGTAAATGCACAAACAGTAATTTCTCCGCATTGCAAGGTGCAATTCTGAAATTTTTTGCTTTTTCCTGCTCCTCTTAGCATGATAAACAAGATTCAAAGAGAGTGAGATGCCAGCTCCTTTCATTCAGTCAGTAGCTTCAATCATTTCTGGACGTTTGTCAATGGCAAAAATCAATGAATATTGTAAATGCACAAACAGTAATTTCTCCGCATTGCAAGGTGCAATTCTGAAATTTTTTGCTTTTTCCTGCTCCTCTAAGCATGATAAAGAAGATTCAAAGAGAGTGAGATGCCAGCTCCTTTCCTTCAGTCAGTAGCTTCAAACATTTCTGGTATATGAATAACATGATGTTTTTCAATGGCAAAAATCAATGAATATTGTAAATGCACAAACAGTAATTTCTCCGCATTGCAAGGTGCAATTCTGAAATTTTTTGCTTTTTCCTGCTCCTCTTAGCATGATAAAGAAGATTCAAAGAGAGTGAGATGCCAGCTCCTTTCATTCAGTCAGTAGCTTCAATCATTTCTGGTATATGAATAACATGATGTTTTTCAATGGCAAAAATCAATGAATATTGTAAATGCACAAACAGTAATTTCTCCGCATTGCAAGGTGCAATTCTGAAATTTTTTGCTTTTTCCTGCTCCTCTTAGCATGATAAAGAAGATTCAAAGAGAGTGAGATGCCAGCTCCTTTCATTCAGTCAGTAGCTTCAATCATTTCTGGACGTTTTTCAATGGCAAAAATCATTGAATATTGTAAATGCACAAACAGTAATTTCTCCACATTGCAAGGTGCAATTCTGAAATTTTTTGCTTTTTCCTGCTCCTCTTAGCATGATAAAGAAGATTCAAAGAGAGTGAGATGCCAGCTCCTTTCATTCAGTCAGTAGCTTCAATCATTTCTGGTATATGAATAACATGATGTTTTTCAATGGCAAAAATCAATGAATATTGTAAATGCACAAACAGTAATTTCTCCGCATTGCAAGGTGCAATTCTGAAATTTTTTGCTTTTTCCTGCTCCTCTTAGCATGATAAAGAAGATTCAAAGAGAGTGAGATGCCAGCTCCTTTCATTCAGTCAGTAGCTTCAATCATTTCTGGACGTTTTTCAATGGCAAAAATCAATGAATATTGTAAATGCACAAACAGTAATTTCTCCGCATTGCAAGGTGCAATTCTGAAATTTTTTGCTTTTTCCTGCTCCTCTTAGCATGATAAACAAGATTCAAAGAGAGTGAGATGCCAGCTCCTTTCATTCAGTCAGTAGCTTCAATCATTTCTGGACGTTTTTCAATGGCAAAAATCAATGAATATTGTAAATGCACAAACAGTAATTTCTCCGCATTGCAAGGTGCAATTCTGAAATTTTTTGCTTTTTTCTGCTCCTCTCAGCATGATAAAGAAGACTCAAAGAGAGTGAGATGCCAGCTCCTTTCATTCAGTCAGTAGCTTCAAACATTTCTGGTATATGAATAACATGATGTTTTTCAATGGCAAAAATCAATGAATATTGTAAATGCACAAACAGTAATTTCTCCGCATTGCAAGGTGCAATTCTGAAATTTTTTGCTTTTTCCTGCTCCTCTTAGCATGATAAAGAAGATTCAAAGAGAGTGAGATGCCAGCTCCTTTCATTCAGTCAGTAGCTTCAATCATTTCTGGACGTTTTTCAATGGCAAAAATCAATGAATATTGTAAATGCACAAACAGTAATTTCTCCGCATTGCAAGGTGCAATTCTGAAATTTTTTGCTTTTTCCTGCTCCTCTTAGCATGATAAACAAGATTCAAAGAGAGTGAGATGCCAGCTCCTTTCATTCAGTCAGTAGCTTCAATCATTTCTGGACGTTTTTCAATGGCAAAAATCAATGAATATTGTAAATGCACAAACAGTAATTTCTCCGCATTGCAAGGTGCAATTCTGAAATTTTTTGCTTTTTCCTGCTCCTCTTAGCATGATAAAGAAGATTCAAAGAGAGTGAGATGCAAGCTCCTTTCATTCAGTCAGTAGCTACAATCATTTCTGGACGTTTTTCAATGGCAAAAATCAATGAATATTGTAAATGCACAAACAGTAATTTCTCCGCATTGCAAGGTGCAATTCTGAAATTTTTTGCTTTTTCCTGCTCCTCTTAGCATGATAAAGAAGATTCAAAGAGAGTGAGATGCCTGCTCCTTTCATTCAGTCAGTAGCTTCAAACATTTCTGGTATATGAATAACATGATGTTTTTCAATGGCAAAAATCAATGAATATTGTAAATGCACAAACAGTAATTTCTCCGCATTGCAAGGTGCAATTCTGAAATTTTTTGCTTTTTCCTGCTCCTCTTAGCATGGTAAAGAAGATTCAAAGAGAGTGAGATGCCAGCTCCTTTCATTCAGTCAGTAGCTTCAATCATTTCTGGACGTTTTTCAATGGCAAAAATCATTGAATATTGTAAATGCACAAACAGTAATTTCTCCGCATTGCAAGGTGCAATTCTGAAATTTTTGCTTTTTCCTGCTCCTCTTAGCATGATAAACAAGATTCAAAGAGAGTGAGATGCCAGCTCCTTTCATTCAGTCAGTAGCTTCAATCATTTCTGGACGTTTTTCAATGGCAAAAATCAATGAATATTGTAAATGCACAAACAGTAATTTCTCCGCATTGCAAGGTGCAATTCTGAAATTTTTTGCTTTTTCCTGCTCCTCTTAGCATGATAAAGAAGATTCAAAGAGAGTGAGATGCCAGCTCCTTTCATTCAGTCAGTAGCTTCAATCATTTCTGGACGTTTTCCTATGGCAAAAATCAATGAATATTGTAAATGCACAAACAGTAATTTCTCCGCATTGCAAGGTGCAATTCTGAAATTTTTTGCTTTTTCCTGCTCCTCTTAGCATGATAAACAAGATTCAAAGAGAGTGAGATGCCAGCTCCTTTCATTCAGTCAGTAGCTTCAATCATTTCTGGACGTTTTTCAATGGCAAAAATCAATGAATATTGTAAATGCACAAACAGTAATTTCTCCGCATTGCAAGGTGCAATTCTGAAATTTTTTGCTTTTTCCTGCTCCTCTTAGCATGCTAAAGAAGATTCAAAGAGAGTGAGATGCCAGCTCCTTTCATTCAGTCAGTAGCTTCAATCATTTCTGGACGTTTTTCAATGGCAAAAATCAATGAATATTGTAAATGCACAAACAGTAATTTCTCCGCATTGCAAGGTGCAATTCTGAAATTTTTTGCTTTTTCCTGCTCCTCTTAGCATGATAAAGAAGATTCAAAGAGAGTGAGATGCCAGCTCCTTTCATTCAGTCAGTAGCTTCAATCATTTCTGGACGTTTTTCAATGGCAAAAATCAATGAATATTGTAAATGCACAAACAGTAATTTCTCCGCATTGCAAGGTGCAATTCTGAAATTTTTTGCTTTTTCCTGCTCCTCTTAGCATGATAAAGAAGATTCAAAGAGAATGAGATGCCAGCTCCTTTCATTCAGTCAGTAGCTTCAATCATTTCTGGTATATGAATAACATGATGTTTTTCAATGGCAAAAATCAATGAATATTGTAAATGCACAAACAGTAATTTCTCCGCATTGCAAGGTGCAATTCTGAAATTTTTTGCTTTTTCCTGCTCCTCTTAGCATGATAAAGAAGATTCAAAGAGAGTGAGATGCCAGCTCCTTTCATTCAGTCAGTAGCTTCAATCATTTCTGGACGTTTTTCAATGGCAAAAATCAATGAATATTGTAAATGCACAAACAGTAATTTCTCCGCATTGCAAGGTGCAATTCTGAAATTTTTTGCTTTTTCCTGCTCCTCTTAGCATGATAAACAAGATTCAAAGAGAGTGAGATGCCAGCTCCTTTCATTCAGTCAGTAGCTTCAATCATTTCTGGACGTTTTTCAATGGCAAAAATCAATGAATATTGTAAATGCACAAACAGTAATTTCTCCGCATTGCAAGGTGCAATTCTGAAATTTTTTGCTTTTTCCTGCTCCTCTTAGCATGATAAAAAAGATTCAAAGAGAGTGAGATGCCAGCTCCTTTCATTCAGTCAGTAGCTTCAAACATTTCTGGTATATGAATAACATGATGTTTTTCAATGGCAAAAATCAATGAATATTGTAGATGCACAAACAGTAATTTCTCCGCATTGCAAGGTGCAATTCTGAAATTTTTTGCTTTTTCCTGCTCCTCTTAGCATGATAAAGAAGATTCAAAGAGAGTGAGATGCCAGCTCCTTTCATTCAGTCAGTAGCTTCAATCATTTCTGGACGTTTTTCAATGGCAAAAATCATTGAATATTGTAAATGCACAAACAGTAATTTCTCCGCATTGCAAGGTGCAATTCTGAAATTTTTTGCTTTTTCCTGCTCATCTTAGCATGATAAAGAAGATTCAAAGAGAGTGAGATGCCAGCTCCTTTCATTCAGTCAGTAGCTTCAATCATTTCTGGTATATGAATAACATGATGTTTTTCAATGGCAAAAATCAATGAATATTGTAAATGCACAAACAGTAATTTCTCCGCATTGCAAGGTGCAATTCTGAAATTTTTTGCTTTTTCCTGCTCCTCTTAGCATGATAAAGAAGATTCAAAGAGAATGAGATGCCAGCTCCTTTCATTCAGTCAGTAGCTTCAATCATTTCTGGACGTTTTTCAATGGCAAAAATCAATGAATATTGTAAATGCACAAACAGTAATTTCTCCGCATTGCAAGGTGCAATTCTGAAATTTTTTGCTTTTTCCTGCTCCTCTTAGCATGATAAACAAGATTCAAAGAGAGTGAGATGCCAGCTCCTTTCATTCAGTCAGTAGCTTCAATCATTTCTTGACGTTTTTCAATGGCAAAAATCAATGAATATTGTAAATGCACAAACAGTAATTTCTCCGCATTGCAAGGTGCAATTCTGAAATTTTTTGCTTTTTTCTGCTCCTCTCAGCATGATAAAGAAGACTCAAAGAGAGTGAGATGCCAGCTCCTTTCATTCAGTCAGTAGCTTCAAACATTTCTGGTATATGAATAACATGATGTTTTTCAATGGCAAAAATCAATGAATATTGTAAATGCACAAACAGTAATTTCTCCGCATTGCAAGGTGCAATTCTGAAATTTTTTGCTTTTTCCTGCTCCTCTTAGCATGATAAAGAAGATTCAAAGAGAGTGAGATGCCAGCTCCTTTCATTCAGTCAGTAGCTTCAATCATTTCTGGACGTTTTTCAATGGCAAAAATCAATGAATATTGTAAATGCACAAACAGTAATTTCTCCGCATTGCAAGGTGCAATTCTGAAATTTTTTGCTTTTTCCTGCTCCTCTTAGCATGATAAACAAGATTCAAAGAGAGTGAGATGCCAGCTCCTTTCATTCAGTCAGTAGCTTCAATCATTTCTGGACGTTTTTCAATGGCAAAAATCAATGAATATTGTAAATGCACAAACAGTAATTTCTCCGCATTGCAAGGTGCAATTCTGAAATTTTTTGCTTTTTCCTGCTCCTCTTAGCATGATAAAGAAGATTCAAAGAGAGTGAGATGCCAGCTCCTTTCATTCAGTCAGTAGCTACAATCATTTCTGGACGTTTTTCAATGGCAAAAATCAATGAATATTGTAAATGCACAAACAGTAATTTCTCCGCATTGCAAGGTGCAATTCTGAAATTTTTTGCTTTTTCCTGCTCCTCTTAGCATGATAAAGAAGATTCAAAGAGAGTGAGATGCCAGCTCCTTTCATTCAGTCAGTAGCTTCAAACATTTCTGGTATATGAATAACATGATGTTTTTCAATGGCAAAAATCAATGAATATTGTAAATGCACAAACAGTAATTTCTCCGCATTGCAAGGTGCAATTCTGAAATTTTTTGCTTTTTCCTGCTCCTCTTAGCATGGTAAAGAAGATTCAAAGAGAGTGAGATGCCAGCTCCTTTCATTCAGTCAGTAGCTTCAATCATTTCTGGACGTTTTTCAATGGCAAAAATCATTGAATATTGTAAATGCACAAACAGTAATTTCTCCGCATTGCAAGGTGCAATTCTGAAAATTTTTGCTTTTTCCTGCTCCTCTTAGCATGATAAACAAGATTCAAAGAGAGTGAGATGCCAGCTCCTTTCATTCAGTCAGTAGCTTCAATCATTTCTGGACCTTTTTCAATGGCAAAAATCAATGAATATTGTAAATGCACAAACAGTAATTTCTCCGCATTGCAAGGTGCAATTCTGAAATTTTTTGCTTTTTCCTGCTCCTCTTAGCATGGTAAAGAAGATTCAAAGAGAGTGAGATGCCAGCTCCTTTCATTCAGTCAGTAGCTTCAATCATTTCTGGACGTTTTTCAATGGCAAAAATCATTGAATATTGTAAATGCACAAACAGTAATTTCTCCGCATTGCAAGGTGCAATTCTGAAAATTTTTGCTTTTTCCTGCTCCTCTTAGCATGATAAACAAGATTCAAAGAGAGTGAGATGCCAGCTCCTTTCATTCAGTCAGTAGCTTCAATCATTTCTGGACCTTTTTCAATGGCAAAAATCAATGAATATTGTAAATGCACAAACAGTAATTTCTCCGCATTGCAAGGTGCAATTCTGAAATTTTTTGCTTTTTCCTGCTCCTCTTAGCATGATAAAGAAGATTCAAAGAGAGTGAGATGCCAGCTCCTTTCATTCAGTCAGTAGCTTCAATCATTTCTGGACGTTTTCCTATGGCAAAAATCAATGAATATTGTAAATGCACAAACAGTAATTTCTCCGCATTGCAAGGTGCAATTCTGAAATTTTTTGCTTTTTCCTGCTCCTCTTAGCATGATAAACAAGATTCAAAGAGAGTGAGATGCCAGCTCCTTTCATTCAGTCAGTAGCTTCAATCATTTCTGGACGTTTTTCAATGGCAAAAATCAATGAATATTGTAAATGCACAAACAGTAATTTCTCCGCATTGCAAGGTGCAATTCTGAAATTTTTTGCTTTTTCCTGCTCCTCTTAGCATGATAAAGAAGATTCAAAGAGAGTGAGATGCCAGCTCCTTTCATTCAGTCAGTAGCTTCAATCATTTCTGGACGTTTTTCAATGGCAAAAATCAATGAATATTGTAAATGCACAAACAGTAATTTCTCCGCATTGCAAGGTGCAATTCTGAAATTTTTTGCTTTTTCCTGCTCCTCTTAGCATGATAAAGAAGATTCAAAGAGAGTGAGATGCCAGCTCCTTTCATTCAGTCAGTAGCTTCAATCATTTCTGGACGTTTTTCAATGGCAAAAATCAATGAATATTGTAAATGCACAAACAGTAATTTCTCCGCATTGCAAGGTGCAATTCTGAAATTTTTTGCTTTTTCCTGCTCCTCTTAGCATGATAAAGAAGATTCAAAGAGAATGAGATGCCAGCTCCTTTCATTCAGTCAGTAGCTTCAATCATTTCTGGTATATGAATAACATGATGTTTTTCAATGGCAAAAATCAATGAATATTGTAAATGCACAAACAGTAATTTCTCCGCATTGCAAGGTGCAATTCTGAAATTTTTTGCTTTTTCCTGCTCCTCTTAGCATGATAAAGAAGATTCAAAGAGAGTGAGATGCCAGCTCCTTTCATTCAGTCAGTAGCTTCAATCATTTCTGGACGTTTTTCAATGGCAAAAATCAATGAATATTGTAAATGCACAAACAGTAATTTCTCCGCATTGCAAGGTGCAATTCTGAAATTTTTTGCTTTTTCCTGCTCCTCTTAGCATGATAAACAAGATTCAAAGAGAGTGAGATGCCAGCTCCTTTCATTCAGTCAGTAGCTTCAATCATTTCTGGACGTTTTTCAATGGCAAAAATCAATGAATATTGTAAATGCACAAACAGTAATTTCTCCGCATTGCAAGGTGCAATTCTGAAATTTTTTGCTTTTTCCTGCTCCTCTTAGCATGATAAAAAAGATTCAAAGAGAGTTAGATGCCAGCTCCTTTCATTCAGTCAGTAGCTTCAAACATTTCTGGTATATGAATAACATGATGTTTTTCAATGGCAAAAATCAATGAATATTGTAGATGCACAAACAGTAATTTCTCCGCATTGCAAGGTGCAATTCTGAAATTTTTTGCTTTTTCCTGCTCCTCTTAGCATGATAAAGAAGATTCAAAGAGAGTGAGATGCCAGCTCCTTTCATTCAGTCAGTAGCTTCAATCATTTCTGGACGTTTTTCAATGGCAAAAATCATTGAATATTGTAAATGCACAAACAGTAATTTCTCCGCATTGCAAGGTGCAATTCTGAAATTTTTTGCTTTTTCCTGCTCCTCTTAGCATGATAAAGAAGATTCAAAGAGAGTGAGATGCCAGCTCCTTTCATTCAGTCAGTAGCTTCAATCATTTCTGGACGTTTTTCAATGGCAAAAATCAATGAATATTGTAAATGCACAAACAGTAATTTCTCCGCATTGCAAGGTGCAATTCTGAAATTTTTTGCTTTTTCCTGCTCCTCTTAGCATGATAAAGAAGATTCAAAGAGAATGAGATGCCAGCTCCTTTCATTCAGTCAGTAGCTTCAATCATTTCTGGTATATGAATAACATGATGTTTTTCAATGGCAAAAATCAATGAATATTGTAAATGCACAAACAGTAATTTCTCCGCATTGCAAGGTGCAATTCTGAAATTTTTTGCTTTTTCCTGCTCCTCTTAGCATGATAAAGAAGATTCAAAGAGAGTGAGATGCCAGCTCCTTTCATTCAGTCAGTAGCTTCAATCATTTCTGGACGTTTTTCAATGGCAAAAATCAATGAATATTGTAAATGCACAAACAGTAATTTCTCCGCATTGCAAGGTGCAATTCTGAAATTTTTTGCTTTTTCCTGCTCCTCTTAGCATGATAAACAAGATTCAAAGAGAGTGAGATGCCAGCTCCTTTCATTCAGTCAGTAGCTTCAATCATTTCTGGACGTTTTTCAATGGCAAAAATCAATGAATATTGTAAATGCACAAACAGTAATTTCTCCGCATTGCAAGGTGCAATTCTGAAATTTTTTGCTTTTTCCTGCTCCTCTTAGCATGATAAAAAAGATTCAAAGAGAGTTAGATGCCAGCTCCTTTCATTCAGTCAGTAGCTTCAAACATTTCTGGTATATGAATAACATGATGTTTTTCAATGGCAAAAATCAATGAATATTGTAGATGCACAAACAGTAATTTCTCCGCATTGCAAGGTGCAATTCTGAAATTTTTTGCTTTTTCCTGCTCCTCTTAGCATGATAAAGAAGATTCAAAGAGAGTGAGATGCCAGCTCCTTTCATTCAGTCAGTAGCTTCAATCATTTCTGGACGTTTTTCAATGGCAAAAATCATTGAATATTGTAAATGCACAAACAGTAATTTCTCCGCATTGCAAGGTGCAATTCTGAAATTTTTTGCTTTTTCCTGCTCCTCTTAGCATGATAAAGAAGATTCAAAGAGAGTGAGATGCCAGCTCCTTTCATTCAGTCAGTAGCTTCAATCATTTCTGGACGTTTTTCAATGGCAAAAATCAATGAATATTGTAAATGCACAAACAGTAATTTCTCCGCATTGCAAGGTGCAATTCTGAAATTTTTTGCTTTTTCCTGCTCCTCTTAGCATGATAAACAAGATTCAAAGAGAGTGAGATGCCAGCACCTTTCATTCAGTCAGTAGCTTCAATCATTTCTGGACGTTTTTCAATGGCAAAAATCAATGAATATTGTAAATGCACAAACAGTAATTTCTCCGCATTGCAAGGTGCAATTCTGAAATGTTTTGCTTTTTCCTGCTCCTCTTAGCATGATAAAGAAGATTCAAAGAGAGTGAGATGCCAGCTCCTTTCATTCAGTCAGTAGCTTCAATCATTTCTGGACGTTTTTCAATGGCAAAAATCAATGAATATTGTAAATGCACAAACAGTAATTTCTCCGCATTGCAAGGTGCAATTCTGAAATTTTTTGCTTTTTCCTGCTCCTCTTAGCATGATAAAGATTCAAAGAGAGTGAGATGCCAGCTCCTTTCATTCAGTCAGTAGCTTCAATCATTTCTGGACGTTTTTCAATGGCAAAAATCAATGAATATTGTAAATGCACAAACAGTAATTTCTCCGCATTGCAAGGTGCAATTCTGAAATTTTTTGCTTTTTCCTGCTCCTCTTAGCATGATAAAGAAGATTCAAAGAGAGTGAGATGCCAGCTCCTTTCATTCAGTCAGTAGCTACAATCATTTCTGGACGTTTTTCAATGGCAAAAATCAATGAATATTGTAAATGCACAAACAGTAATTTCTCCGCATTGCAAGGTGCAATTCTGAAATTTTTTGCTTTTTCCTGCTCCTCTTAGCATGATAAAGAAGATTCAAAGAGAGTGAGATGCCTGCTCCTTTCATTCAGTCAGTAGCTTCAAACATTTCTGGTATATGAATAACATGATGTTTTTCAATGGCAAAAATCAATGAATATTGTAAATGCACAAACAGTAATTTCTCCGCATTGCAAGGTGCAATTCTGAAATTTTTTGCTTTTTCCTGCTCCTCTTAGCATGGTAAAGAAGATTCAAAGAGAGTGAGATGCCAGCTCCTTTCATTCAGTCAGTAGCTTCAATCATTTCTGGACGTTTTTCAATGGCAAAAATCATTGAATATTGTAAATGCACAAACAGTAATTTCTCCGCATTGCAAGGTGCAATTCTGAAATTTTTGCTTTTTCCTGCTCCTCTTAGCATGATAAACAAGATTCAAAGAGAGTGAGATGCCAGCTCCTTTCATTCAGTCAGTAGCTTCAATCATTTCTGGACGTTTTTCAATGGCAAAAATCAATGAATATTGTAAATGCACAAACAGTAATTTCTCCGCATTGCAAGGTGCAATTCTGAAATTTTTTGCTTTTTCCTGCTCCTCTTAGCATGATAAAAAAGATTCAAAGAGAGTGAGATGCCAGCTCCTTTCATTCAGTCAGTAGCTTCAAACATTTCTGGTATATGAATAACATGATGTTTTTCAATGGCAAAAATCAATGAATATTGTAGATGCACAAACAGTAATTTCTCCGCATTGCAAGGTGCAATTCTGAAATTTTTTGCTTTTTCCTGCTCCTCTTAGCATGATAAAGAAGATTCAAAGAGAGTGAGATGCCAGCTCCTTTCATTCAGTCAGTAGCTTCAATCATTTCTGGACGTTTTTCAATGGCAAAAATCATTGAATATTGTAAATGCACAAACAGTAATTTCTCCGCATTGCAAGGTGCAATTCTGAAATTTTTTGCTTTTTCCTGCTCATCTTAGCATGATAAAGAAGATTCAACGAGAGTGAGATGCCAGCTCCTTTCATTCAGTCAGTAGCTTCAATCATTTCTGGTATATGAATAACATGATGTTTTTCAATGGCAAAAATCAATGAATATTGTAAATGCACAAACAGTAATTTCTCCGCATTGCAAGGTGCAATTCTGAAATTTTTTGCTTTTTCCTGCTCCTCTTAGCATGATAAAGAAGATTCAAAGAGAATGAGATGCCAGCTCCTTTCATTCAGTCAGTAGCTTCAATCATTTCTGAACGTTTTTCAATGGCAAAAATCAATGAATATTGTAAATGCACAAACAGTAATTTCTCCGCATTGCAAGGTGCAATTCTGAAATTTTTTGCTTTTTCCTGCTCCTCTTAGCATGATAAACAAGATTCAAAGAGAGTGAGATGCCAGCTCCTTTCATTCAGTCAGTAGCTTCAATCATTTCTGGACGTTTTTCAGTGGCAAAAATCAATGAATATTGTAAATGCACAGACAGTAATTTCTCCGCATTGCAAGGTGCAATTCTGAAATTTTTTGCTTTTTCCTGCTCCTCTTAGCATGATAAAGAAGATTCAAAGAGAGTGAGATGCCAGCTCCTTTCATTCAGTCAGTAGCTTCAAACATTTCTGGTAAATGAATAACATGATGTTTTTCAATGGCAAAAATCAATGAATATTGTAAATGCACAAACAGTAATTTCTCCGCATTGCAAGGTGCAATTCTGAAATTTTTTGCTTTTTCCTACTCCTCTTAGCATGGTAAAGAAGATTCAAAGAGAGTGAGATGCCAGCTCCTTTCATTCAGTCAGTAGCTTCAATCATTTCTGGACGTTTTTCAATGGCAAAAATCATTGAATATTGTAAATGCACAAACAGTAATTTCTCCGCATTGCAAGGTGCAATTCTGAAATTTTTGCTTTTTCCTGCTCCTCTTAGCATGATAAACAAGATTCAAAGAGAGTGAGATGCCAGCTACTTTCATTCAGTCAGTAGCTTCAATCATTTCTGGACGTTTTTCAATGGCAAAAATCAATGAATATTGTAAATGCACAAACAGTAATTTCTCCGCATTGCAAGGTGCAATTCTGAAATTTTTTGCTTTTTCCTGCTCCTCTTAGCATGATAAAGAAGATTCAAAGAGAGTGAGATGCCAGCTCCTTTCATTCAGTCAGTAGCTTCAATCATTTCTGGACGTTTTTCAATGGCAAAAATCAATGAATATTGTAAATGCACAAACAGTAATTTCTCCGCATTGCAAGGTGCAATTCTGAAATTTTTTGCTTTTTCCTGCTCCTCTTAGCATGATAAACAAGATTCAAAGAGAGTGAGATGCCAGCACCTTTCATTCAGTCAGTAGCTTCAATCATTTCTGGACGTTTTTCAATGGCAAAAATCAATGAATATTGTAAATGCACAAACAGTAATTTCTCCGCATTGCAAGGTGCAATTCTGAAATGTTTTGCTTTTTCCTGCTCCTCTTAGCATGATAAAGAAGATTCAAAGAGAGTGAGATGCCAGCTCCTTTCATTCAGTCAGTAGCTTCAATCATTTCTGGACGTTTTTCAATGGCAAAAATCAATGAATATTGTAAATGCACAAACAGTAATTTCTCCGCATTGCAAGGTGCAATTCTGAAATGTTTTGCTTTTTCCTGCTCCTCTTAGCATGATAAAGAAGATTCAAAGAGAGTGAGATGCCAGCTCCTTTCATTCAGTCAGTAGCTTCAATCATTTCTGGACGTTTTTCAATGGCAAAAATCATTGAATATTGTAAATGCACAAACAGTAATTTCTCCGCATTGCAAGGTGCAATTCTGAAATTTTTTGCTTTTTCCTGCTCATCTTAGCATGATAAAGAAGATTCAAAGAGAGTGAGATGCCAGCTCCTTTCATTCAGTCAGTAGCTTCAATCATTTCTGGTATATGAATAACATGATGTTTTTCAATGGCAAAAATCAATGAATATTGTAAATGCACAAACAGTAATTTCTCCGCATTGCAAGGTGCAATTCTGAAATTTTTTGCTTTTTCCTGCTCCTCTTAGCATGATAAAGAAGATTCAAAGAGAATGAGATGCCAGCTCCTTTCATTCAGTCAGTAGCTTCAATCATTTCTGGACGTTTTTCAATGGCAAAAATCAATGAATATTGTAAATGCACAAACAGTAATTTCTCCGCATTGCAAGGTGCAATTCTGAAATTTTTTGCTTTTTCCTGCTCCTCTTAGCATGATAAACAAGATTCAAAGAGAGTGAGATGCCAGCTCCTTTCATTCAGTCAGTAGCTTCAATCATTTCTGGACGTTTTTCAATGGCAAAAATCAATGAATATTGTAAATGCACAAACAGTAATTTCTCCGCATTGCAAGGTGCAATTCTGAAATTTTTTGCTTTTTCCTGCTCCTCTTAGCATGATAAAAAAGATTCAAAGAGAGTGAGATGCCAGCTCCTTTCATTCAGTCAGTAGCTTCAAACATTTCTGGTATATGAA
Organism: Phyllobates terribilis; assembly: GCF_046119375.1. Taxonomy (NCBI): domain Eukaryota; kingdom Metazoa; phylum Chordata; class Amphibia; order Anura; family Dendrobatidae; genus Phyllobates; species Phyllobates terribilis. The sequence goes on along the minus strand of NW_027365143.1, from coordinate 81,637 downwards.
TAACATGATGTTTTTCAATGGCAAAAATCAATGAATATTGTAGATGCACAAACAGTAATTTCTCCGCATTGCAAGGTGCAATTCTGAAATATTTTGCTTTTTCCTGCTCCTCTTAGCATGATAAAGAAGATTCAAAGAGAGTGAGATGCCAGCTCCTTTCATTCAGTCAGTAGCTTCAATCATTTCTGGACGTTTTTCAATGGCAAAAATCATTGAATATTGTAAATGCACAAACAGTAATTTCTCCGCATTGCAAGGTGCAATTCTGAAATTTTTTGCTTTTTCCTGCTCATCTTAGCATGATAAAGAAGATTCAAAGAGAGTGAGATGCCAGCTCCTTTCATTCAGTCAGTAGCTTCAATCATTTCTGGTATATGAATAACATGATGTTTTTCAATGGCAAAAATCAATGAATATTGTAAATGCACAAACAGTAATTTCTCCGCATTGCAAGGTGCAATTCTGAAATTTTTTGCTTTTTCCTGCTCCTCTTAGCATGATAAAGAAGATTCAAAGAGAATGAGATGCCAGCTCCTTTCATTCAGTCAGTAGCTTCAATCATTTCTGAACGTTTTTCAATGGCAAAAATCAATGAATATTGTAAATGCACAAACAGTAATTTCTCCGCATTGCAAGGTGCAATTCTGAAATTTTTTGCTTTTTCCTGCTCCTCTTAGCATGATAAACAAGATTCAAAGAGAGTGAGATGCCAGCTCCTTTCATTCAGTCAGTAGCTTCAATCATTTCTGGACGTTTTTCAGTGGCAAAAATCAATGAATATTGTAAATGCACAGACAGTAATTTCTCCGCATTGCAAGGTGCAATTCTGAAATTTTTTGCTTTTTCCTGCTCCTCTTAGCATGATAAAGAAGATTCAAAGAGAGTGAGATGCCAGCTCCTTTCATTCAGTCAGTAGCTTCAAACATTTCTGGTAAATGAATAACATGATGTTTTTCAATGGCAAAAATCAATGAATATTGTAAATGCACAAACAGTAATTTCTCCGCATTGCAAGGTGCAATTCTGAAATTTTTTGCTTTTTCCTACTCCTCTTAGCATGGTAAAGAAGATTCAAAGAGAGTGAGATGCCAGCTCCTTTCATTCAGTCAGTAGCTTCAATCATTTCTGGACGTTTTTCAATGGCAAAAATCATTGAATATTGTAAATGCACAAACAGTAATTTCTCCGCATTGCAAGGTGCAATTCTGAAATTTTTGCTTTTTCCTGCTCCTCTTAGCATGATAAACAAGATTCAAAGAGAGTGAGATGCCAGCTCCTTTCATTCAGTCAGTAGCTTCAATCATTTCTGGACGTTTTTCAATGGCAAAAATCAATGAATATTGTAAATGCACAAACAGTAATTTCTCCGCATTGCAAGGTGCAATTCTGAAATTTTTTGCTTTTTCCTGCTCCTCTTAGCATGATAAAGAAGATTCAAAGAGAGTGAGATGCCAGCTCCTTTCATTCAGTCAGTAGCTTCAATCATTTCTGGACGTTTTTCAATGGCAAAAATCAATGAATATTGTAAATGCACAAACAGTAATTTCTCCGCATTGCAAGGTGCAATTCTGAAATTTTTTGCTTTTTCCTGCTCCTCTTAGCATGATAAACAAGATTCAAAGAGAGTGAGATGCCAGCACCTTTCATTCAGTCAGTAGCTTCAATCATTTCTGGACGTTTTTCAATGGCAAAAATCAATGAATATTGTAAATGCACAAACAGTAATTTCTCCGCATTGCAAGGTGCAATTCTGAAATGTTTTGCTTTTTCCTGCTCCTCTTAGCATGATAAAGAAGATTCAAAGAGAGTGAGATGCCAGCTCCTTTCATTCAGTCAGTAGCTTCAATCATTTCTGGACGTTTTTCAATGGCAAAAATCAATGAATATTGTAAATGCACAAACAGTAATTTCTCCGCATTGCAAGGTGCAATTCTGAAATTTTTTGCTTTTTCCTGCTCCTCTTAGCATGATAAAGATTCAAAGAGAGTGAGATGCCAGCTCCTTTCATTCAGTCAGTAGCTTCAATCATTTCTGGACGTTTTTCAATGGCAAAAATCAATGAATATTGTAAATGCACAAACAGTAATTTCTCCGCATTGCAAGGTGCAATTCTGAAATTTTTTGCTTTTTCCTGCTCCTCTTAGCATGATAAAGAAGATTCAAAGAGAGTGAGATGCCAGCTCCTTTCATTCAGTCAGTAACTACAATCATTTCTGGACGTTTTTCAATGGCAAAAATCAATGAATATTGTAAATGCACAAACAGTAATTTCTCCGCATTGCAAGGTGCAATTCTGAAATTTTTTGCTTTTTCCTGCTCCTCTTAGCATGATAAAGAAGATTCAAAGAGAGTGAGATGCCTGCTCCTTTCATTCAGTCAGTAGCTTCAAACATTTCTGGTATATGAATAACATGATGTTTTTCAATGGCAAAAATCAATGAATATTGTAAATGCACAAACAGTAATTTCTCCGCATTGCAAGGTGCAATTCTGAAATTTTTTGCTTTTTCCTGCTCCTCTTAGCATGGTAAAGAAGATTCAAAGAGAGTGAGATGCCAGCTCCTTTCATTCAGTCAGTAGCTTCAATCATTTCTGGACGTTTTTCAATGGCAAAAATCATTGAATATTGTAAATGCACAAACAGTAATTTCTCCGCATTGCAAGGTGCAATTCTGAAATTTTTGCTTTTTCCTGCTCCTCTTAGCATGATAAACAAGATTCAAAGAGAGTGAGATGCCAGCTCCTTTCATTCAGTCAGTAGCTTCAATCATTTCTGGACGTTTTTCAATGGCAAAAATCAATGAATATTGTAAATGCACAAACAGTAATTTCTCCGCATTGCAAGGTGCAATTCTGAAATTTTTTGCTTTTTCCTGCTCCTCTTAGCATGATAAAGAAGATTCAAAGAGAGTGAGATGCCAGCTCCTTTCATTCAGTCAGTAGCTTCAATCATTTCTGGACGTTTTCCTATGGCAAAAATCAATGAATATTGTAAATGCACAAACAGTAATTTCTCCGCATTGCAAGGTGCAATTCTGAAATTTTTTGCTTTTTCCTGCTCCTCTTAGCATGATAAACAAGATTCAAAGAGAGTGAGATGCCAGCTCCTTTCATTCAGTCAGTAGCTTCAATCATTTCTGGACGTTTTTCAATGGCAAAAATCAATGAATATTGTAAATGCACAAACAGTAATTTCTCCGCATTGCAAGGTGCAATTCTGAAATTTTTTGCTTTTTCCTGCTCCTCTTAGCATGATAAAGAAGATTCAAAGAGAGTGAGATGCCAGCTCCTTTCATTCAGTCAGTAGCTTCAATCATTTCTGGACGTTTTTCAATGGCAAAAATCAATGAATATTGTAAATGCACAAACAGTAATTTCTCCGCATTGCAAGGTGCAATTCTGAAATTTTTTGCTTTTTCCTGCTCCTCTTAGCATGATAAAGAAGATTCAAAGAGAGTGAGATGCCAGCTACTTTCATTCAGTCAGTAGCTTCAATCATTTCTGGACGTTTTTCAATGGCAAAAATCAATGAATATTGTAAATGCACAAACAGTAATTTCTCCGCATTGCAAGGTGCAATTCTGAAATTTTTTGCTTTTTCCTGCTCCTCTTAGCATGATAAAGAAGATTCAAAGAGAATGAGATGCCAGCTCCTTTCATTCAGTCAGTAGCTTCAATCATTTCTGGTATATGAATAACATGATGTTTTTCAATGGCAAAAATCAATGAATATTGTAAATGCACAAACAGTAATTTCTCCGCATTGCAAGGTGCAATTCTGAAATTTTTTGCTTTTTCCTGCTCCTCTTAGCATGATAAAGAAGATTCAAAGAGAGTGAGATGCCAGCTCCTTTCATTCAGTCAGTAGCTTCAATCATTTCTGGACGTTTTTCAATGGCAAAAATCAATGAATATTGTAAATGCACAAACAGTAATTTCTCCGCATTGCAAGGTGCAATTCTGAAATTTTTTGCTTTTTCCTGCTCCTCTTAGCATGATAAACAAGATTCAAAGAGAGTGAGATGCCAGCTCCTTTCATTCAGTCAGTAGCTTCAATCATTTCTGGACGTTTTTCAATGGCAAAAATCAATGAATATTGTAAATGCACAAACAGTAATTTCTCCGCATTGCAAGGTGCAATTCTGAAATTTTTTGCTTTTTCCTGCTCCTCTTAGCATGATAAAAAAGATTCAAAGAGAGTGAGATGCCAGCTCCTTTCATTCAGTCAGTAGCTTCAAACATTTCTGGTATATGAATAACATGATGTTTTTCAATGGCAAAAATCAATGAATATTGTAGATGCACAAACAGTAATTTCTCCGCATTGCAAGGTGCAATTCTGAAATTTTTTGCTTTTTCCTGCTCCTCTTAGCATGATAAAGAAGATTCAAAGAGAGTGAGATGCCAGCTCCTTTCATTCAGTCAGTAGCTTCAATCATTTCTGGACGTTTTTCAATGGCAAAAATCATTGAATATTGTAAATGCACAAACAGTAATTTCTCCGCATAGCAAGGTGCAATTCTGAAATTTTTTGCTTTTTCCTGCTCATCTTAGCATGATAAAGAAGATTCAAAGAGAGTGAGATGCCAGCTCCTTTCATTCAGTCAGTAGCTTCAATCATTTCTGGTATATGAATAACATGATGTTTTTCAATGGCAAAAATCAATGAATATTGTAAATGCACAAACAGTAATTTCTCCGCATTGCAAGGTGCAATTCTGAAATTTTTTGCTTTTTCCTGCTCCTCTTAGCATGATAAAGAAGATTCAAAGAGAATGAGATGCCAGCTCCTTTCATTCAGTCAGTAGCTTCAATCATTTCTGGACGTTTTTCAATGGCAAAAATCAATGAATATTGTAAATGCACAAACAGTAATTTCTCCGCATTGCAAGGTGCAATTCTGAAATTTTTTGCTTTTTCCTGCTCCTCTTAGCATGATAAACAAGATTCAAAGAGAGTGAGATGCCAGCTCCTTTCATTCAGTCAGTAGCTTCAATCATTTCTGGACGTTTTTCAATGGCAAAAATCAATGAATATTGTAAATGCACAAACAGTAATTTCTCCGCATTGCAAGGTGCAATTCTGAAATTTTTTGCTTTTTCCTGCTCCTCTAAGCATGATAAAGAAGATTCAAAGAGAGTGAGATGCCAGCTCCTTTCCTTCAGTCAGTAGCTTCAAACATTTCTGGTATATGAATAACATGATGTTTTTCAATGGCAAAAATCAATGAATATTGTAAATGCACAAACAGTAATTTCTCCGCATTGCCAGGTGCAATTCTGAAATTTTTTGCTTTTTCCTGCTCCTCTTAGCATGATAAAGAAGATTCAAAGAGAGTGAGATGCCAGCTCCTTTCATTCAGTCAGTAGCTTCAATCATTTCTGGACGTTTTTCAATGGCAAAAATCAATGAATATTGTAAATGCACAAACTAATTTCTCCACATTGCAAGGTGCAATTCTGAAATTTTTTGCTTTTTCCTGCTCCTCTTAGCATGATAAAGAAGAATCAAAGAGAGTGAGATGCCAGCTCCTTTCATTCAGTCAGTAGCTTCAATCATTTCTGGACGTTTTTCAGTGGCAAAAATCAATGAATATTGTAAATGCACAGACAGTAATTTCTCCGCATTGCAAGGTGCAATTCTGAAATTTTTTGCTTTTTCCTGCTCCTCTTAGCATGATAAAGAAGATTCAAAGAGAGTGAGATGCCAGCTCCTTTCATTCAGTCAGTAGCTTCAAACATTTCTGGTAAATGAATAACATGATGTTTTTCAATGGCAAAAATCAATGAATATTGTAAATGCACAAACAGTAATTTCTCCGCATTGCAAGGTGCAATTCTGAAATTTTTTGCTTTTTCCTGCTCCTCTTAGCATGGTAAAGAAGATTCAAAGAGAGTGAGATGCCAGCTCCTTTCATTCAGTCAGTAGCTTCAATCATTTCTGGACGTTTTTCAATGGCAAAAATCAATGAATATTGTAAATGCACAAACAGTAATTTCTCCGCATTGCAAGGTGCAATTCTGAAATTTTTTGCTTTTTCCTGCTCCTCTTAGCATGATAAACAAGATTCAAAGAGAGTGAGATGCCAGCTCCTTTCATTCAGTCAGTAGCTTCAATCATTTCTGGACGTTTTTCAATGGCAAAAATCAATGAATATTGTAAATGCACAAACAGTAATTTCTCCGCATTGCAAGGTGCAATTCTGAAATTTTTTGCTTTTTTCTGCTCCTCTCAGCATGATAAAGAAGACTCAAAGAGAGTGAGATGCCAGCTCCTTTCATTCAGTCAGTAGCTTCAAACATTTCTGGTATATGAATAACATGATGTTTTTCAATGGCAAAAATCAATGAATATTGTAAATGCACAAACAGTAATTTCTCCGCATTGCAAGGTGCAATTCTGAAATTTTTTGCTTTTTCCTGCTCCTCTTAGCATGATAAAGAAGATTCAAAGAGAGTGAGATGCCAGCTCCTTTCATTCAGTCAGTAGCTTCAATCATTTCTGGACGTTTTTCAATGGCAAAAATCAATGAATATTGTAAATGCACAAACAGTAATTTCTCCGCATTGCAAGGTGCAATTCTGAAATTTTTTGCTTTTTCCTGCTCCTCTTAGCATGATAAACAAGATTCAAAGAGAGTGAGATGCCAGCTCCTTTCATTCAGTCAGTAGCTTCAATCATTTCTGGACGTTTTTCAATGGCAAAAATCAATGAATATTGTAAATGCACAAACAGTAATTTCTCCGCATTGCAAGGTGCAATTCTGAAATTTTTTGCTTTTTCCTGCTCCTCTTAGCATGATAAAGAAGATTCAAAGAGAGTGAGATGCCAGCTCCTTTCATTCAGTCAGTAGCTACAATCATTTCTGGACGTTTTTCAATGGCAAAAATCAATGAATATTGTAAATGCACAAACAGTAATTTCTCCGCATTGCAAGGTGCAATTCTGAAATTTTTTGCTTTTTCCTGCTCCTCTTAGCATGATAAAGAAGATTCAAAGAGAGTGAGATGCCAGCTCCTTTCATTCAGTCAGTAGCTTCAAACATTTCTGGTATATGAATAACATGATGTTTTTCAATGGCAAAAATCAATGAATATTGTAAATGCACAAACAGTAATTTCTCCGCATTGCAAGGTGCAATTCTGAAATTTTTTGCTTTTTCCTGCTCCTCTTAGCATGGTAAAGAAGATTCAAAGAGAGTGAGATGCCAGCTCCTTTCATTCAGTCAGTAGCTTCAATCATTTCTGGACGTTTTTCAATGGCAAAAATCATTGAATATTGTAAATGCACAAACAGTAATTTCTCCGCATTGCAAGGTGCAATTCTGAAATTTTTGCTTTTTCCTGCTCCTCTTAGCATGATAAACAAGATTCAAAGAGAGTGAGATGCCAGCTCCTTTCATTCAGTCAGTAGCTTCAATCATTTCTGGACCTTTTTCAATGGCAAAAATCAATGAATATTGTAAATGCACAAACAGTAATTTCTCCGCATTGCAAGGTGCAATTCTGAAATTTTTTGCTTTTTCCTGCTCCTCTTAGCATGATAAAGAAGATTCAAAGAGAGTGAGATGCCAGCTCCTTTCATTCAGTCAGTAGCTTCAATCATTTCTGGACGTTTTCCTATGGCAAAAATCAATGAATATTGTAAATGCACAAACAGTAATTTCTCCGCATTGCAAGGTGCAATTCTGAAATTTTTTGCTTTTTCCTGCTCCTCTTAGCATGATAAACAAGATTCAAAGAGAGTGAGATGCCAGCACCTTTCATTCAGTCAGTAGCTTCAATCATTTCTGGACGTTTTTCAATGGCAAAAATCAATGAATATTGTAAATGCACAAACAGTAATTTCTCCGCATTGCAAGGTGCAATTCTGAAATTTTTTGCTTTTTCCTGCTCCTCTTAGCATGATAAAGAAGATTCAAAGAGAGTGAGATGCCAGCTCCTTTCATTCAGTCAGTAGCTTCAATCATTTCTGGACGTTTTTCAATGGCAAAAATCAATGAATATTGTAAATGCACAAACAGTAATTTCTCCGCATTGCAAGGTGCAATTCTGAAATTTTTTGCTTTTTCCTGCTCCTCTTAGCATGATAAAGAAGATTCAAAGAGAGTGAGATGCCAGCTCCTTTCATTCAGTCAGTAGCTTCAATCATTTCTGGACGTTTTTCAATGGCAAAAATCAATGAATATTGTAAATGCACAAACAGTAATTTCTCCGCATTGCAAGGTGCAATTCTGAAATTTTTTGCTTTTTCCTGCTCCTCTTAGCATGATAAAGAAGATTCAAAGAGAATGAGATGCCAGCTCCTTTCATTCAGTCAGTAGCTTCAATCATTTCTGGTATATGAATAACATGATGTTTTTCAATGGCAAAAATCAATGAATATTGTAAATGCACAAACAGTAATTTCTCCGCATTGCAAGGTGCAATTCTGAAATTTTTTGCTTTTTCCTGCTCCTCTTAGCATGATAAAGAAGATTCAAAGAGAGTGAGATGCCAGCTCCTTTCATTCAGTCAGTAGCTTCAATCATTTCTGGACGTTTTTCAATGGCAAAAATCAATGAATATTGTAAATGCACAAACAGTAATTTCTCCGCATTGCAAGGTGCAATTCTGAAATTTTTTGCTTTTTCCTGCTCCTCTTAGCATGATAAACAAGATTCAAAGAGAGTGAGATGCCAGCTCCTTTCATTCAGTCAGTAGCTTCAATCATTTCTGGACGTTTTTCAATGGCAAAAATCAATGAATATTGTAAATGCACAAACAGTAATTTCTCCGCATTGCAAGGTGCAATTCTGAAATGTTTTGCTTTTTCCTGCTCCTCTTAGCATGATAAAGAAGATTCAAAGAGAGTGAGATGCCAGCTCCTTTCATTCAGTCAGTAGCTTCAATCATTTCTGGACGTTTTTCAATGGCAAAAATCAATGAATATTGTAAATGCACAAACAGTAATTTCTCCGCATTGCAAGGTGCAATTCTGAAATTTTTTGCTTTTTCCTGCTCCTCTTAGCATGATAAAGATTCAAAGAGAGTGAGATGCCAGCTCCTTTCATTCAGTCAGTAGCTTCAATCATTTCTGGACGTTTTTCAATGGCAAAAATCAATGAATATTGTAAATGCACAAACAGTAATTTCTCCGCATTGCAAGGTGCAATTCTGAAATTTTTTGCTTTTTCCTGCTCCTCTTAGCATGATAAAGAAGATTCAAAGAGAGTGAGATGCCAGCTCCTTTCATTCAGTCAGTAGCTACAATCATTTCTGGACGTTTTTCAATGGCAAAAATCAATGAATATTGTAAATGCACAAACAGTAATTTCTCCGCATTGCAAGGTGCAATTCTGAAATTTTTTGCTTTTTCCTGCTCCTCTTAGCATGATAAAGAAGATTCAAAGAGAGTGAGATGCCTGCTCCTTTCATTCAGTCAGTAGCTTCAAACATTTCTGGTATATGAATAACATGATGTTTTTCAATGGCAAAAATCAATGAATATTGTAAATGCACAAACAGTAATTTCTCCGCATTGCAAGGTGCAATTCTGAAATTTTTTGCTTTTTCCTGCTCCTCTTAGCATGGTAAAGAAGATTCAAAGAGAGTGAGATGCCAGCTCCTTTCATTCAGTCAGTAGCTTCAATCATTTCTGGACGTTTTTCAATGGCAAAAATCATTGAATATTGTAAATGCACAAACAGTAATTTCTCCGCATTGCAAGGTGCAATTCTGAAATTTTTGCTTTTTCCTGCTCCTCTTAGCATGATAAACAAGATTCAAAGAGAGTGAGATGCCAGCTCCTTTCATTCAGTCAGTAGCTTCAATCATTTCTGGACGTTTTTCAATGGCAAAAATCAATGAATATTGTAAATGCACAAACAGTAATTTCTCCGCATTGCAAGGTGCAATTCTGAAATTTTTTGCTTTTTCCTGCTCCTCTTAGCATGATAAAGAAGATTCAAAGAGAGTGAGATGCCAGCTCCTTTCATTCAGTCAGTAGCTTCAATCATTTCTGGACGTTTTCCTATGGCAAAAATCAATGAATATTGTAAATGCACAAACAGTAATTTCTCCGCATTGCAAGGTGCAATTCTGAAATTTTTTGCTTTTTCCTGCTCCTCTTAGCATGATAAACAAGATTCAAAGAGAGTGAGATGCCAGCTCCTTTCATTCAGTCAGTAGCTTCAATCATTTCTGGACGTTTTTCAATGGCAAAAATCAATGAATATTGTAAATGCACAAACAGTAATTTCTCCGCATTGCAAGGTGCAATTCTGAAATTTTTTGCTTTTTCCTGCTCCTCTTAGCATGATAAAGAAGATTCAAAGAGAGTGAGATGCCAGCTCCTTTCATTCAGTCAGTAGCTTCAATCATTTCTGGACGTTTTTCAATGGCAAAAATCAATGAATATTGTAAATGCACAAACAGTAATTTCTACGCATTGCAAGGTGCAATTCTGAAATTTTTTGCTTTTTCCTGCTCCTCTTAGCATGATAAAGAAGATTCAAAGAGAGTGAGATGCCAGCTCCTTTCATTCAGTCAGTAGCTTCAATCATTTCTGGACGTTTTTCAATGGCAAAAATCAATGAATATTGTAAATGCACAAACAGTAATTTCTCCGCATTGCAAGGTGCAATTCTGAAATTTTTTGCTTTTTCCTGCTCCTCTTAGCATGATAAAGAAGATTCAAAGAGAATGAGATGCCAGCTCCTTTCATTCAGTCAGTAGCTTCAATCATTTCTGGTATATGAATAACATGATGTTTTTCAATGGCAAAAATCAATGAATATTGTAAATGCACAAACAGTAATTTCTCCGCATTGCAAGGTGCAATTCTGAAATTTTTTGCTTTTTCCTGCTCCTCTTAGCATGATAAAGAAGATTCAAAGAGAGTGAGATGCCAGCTCCTTTCATTCAGTCAGTAGCTTCAATCATTTCTGGACGTTTTTCAATGGCAAAAATCAATGAATATTGTAAATGCACAAACAGTAATTTCTCCGCATTGCAAGGTGCAATTCTGAAATTTTTTGCTTTTTCCTGCTCCTCTTAGCATGATAAACAAGATTCAAAGAGAGTGAGATGCCAGCTCCTTTCATTCAGTCAGTAGCTTCAATCATTTCTGGACGTTTTTCAATGGCAAAAATCAATGAATATTGTAAATGCACAAACAGTAATTTCTCCGCATTGCAAGGTGCAATTCTGAAATTTTTTGCTTTTTCCTGCTCCTCTTAGCATGATAAAAAAGATTCAAAGAGAGTGAGATGCCAGCTCCTTTCATTCAGTCAGTAGCTTCAAACATTTCTGGTATATGAATAACATGATGTTTTTCAATGGCAAAAATCAATGAATATTGTAGATGCACAAACAGTAATTTCTCCGCATTGCAAGGTGCAATTCTGAAATTTTTTGCTTTTTCCTGCTCCTCTTAGCATGATAAAGAAGATTCAAAGAGAGTGAGATGCCAGCTCCTTTCATTCAGTCAGTAGCTTCAATCATTTCTGGACGTTTTTCAATGGCAAAAATCATTGAATATTGTAAATGCACAAACAGTAATTTCTCCGCATTGCAAGGTGCAATTCTGAAATTTTTTGCTTTTTCCTGCTCATCTTAGCATGATAAAGAAGATTCAAAGAGAGTGAGATGCCAGCTCCTTTCATTCAGTCAGTAGCTTCAATCATTTCTGGTATATGAATAACATGATGTTTTTCAATGGCAAAAATCAATGAATATTGTAAATGCACAAACAGTAATTTCTCCGCATTGCAAGGTGCAATTCTGAAATTTTTTGCTTTTTCCTGCTCCTCTTAGCATGATAAAGGAGATTCAAAGAGAATGAGATGCCAGCTCCTTTCATTCAGTCAGTAGCTTCAATCATTTCTGGACGTTTTTCAATGGCAAAAATCAATGAATATTGTAAATGCACAAACAGTAATTTCTCCGCATTGCAAGGTGCAATTCTGAAATTTTTTGCTTTTTCCTGCTCCTCTTAGCATGATAAACAAGATTCAAAGAGAGTGAGATGCCAGCTCCTTTCATTCAGTCAGTAGCTTCAATCATTTCTGGACGTTTTTCAATGGCAAAAATCAATGAATATTGTAAATGCACAAACAGTAATTTCTCCGCATTGCAAGGTGCAATTCTGAAATTTTTTGCTTTTTCCTGCTCCTCTAAGCATGATAAAGAAGATTCAAAGAGAGTGAGATGCCAGCTCCTTTCCTTCAGTCAGTAGCTTCAAACATTTCTGGTATATGAATAACATGATGTTTTTCAATGGCAAAAATCAATGAATATTGTAAATGCACAAACAGTAATTTCTCCGCATTGCAAGGTGCAATTCTGAAATTTTTTGCTTTTTCCTGCTCCTCTTAGCATGATAAAGAAGATTCAAAGAGAGTGAGATGCCAGCTCCTTTCATTCAGTCAGTAGCTTCAATCATTTCTGGACGTTTTTCAATGGCAAAAATCAATGAATATTGTAAATGCACAAACTAATTTCTCCACATTGCAAGGTGCAATTCTGAAATTTTTTGCTTTTTCCTGCTCCTCTTAGCATGATAAAGAAGAATCAAAGAGAGTGAGATGCCAGCTCCTTTCATTCAGTCAGTAGCTTCAATCATTTCTGGACGTTTTTCAGTGGCAAAAATCAATGAATATTGTAAATGCACAGACAGTAATTTCTCCGCATTGCAAGGTGCAATTCTGAAATTTTTTGCTTTTTCCTGCTCCTCTTAGCATGATAAAGAAGATTCAAAGAGAGTGAGATGCCAGCTCCTTTCATTCAGTCAGTAGCTTCAAACATTTCTGGTAAATGAATAACATGATGTTTTTCAATGGCAAAAATCAATGAATATTGTAAATGCACAAACAGTAATTTCTCCGCATTTCAAGGTGCAATTCTGAAATTTTTTGCTTTTTCCTGCTCCTCTTAGCATGGTAAAGAAGATTCAAAGAGAGTGAGATGCCAGCTCCTTTCATTCAGTCAGTAGCTTCAATCATTTCTGGACGTTTTTCAATGGCAAAAATCAATGAATATTGTAAATGCACAAACAGTAATTTCTCCGCATTGCAAGGTGCAATTCTGAAATTTTTTGCTTTTTCCTGCTCCTCTTAGCATGATAAACAAGATTCAAAGAGAGTGAGATGCCAGCTCCTTTCATTCAGTCAGTAGCTTCAATCATTTCTGGACGTTTTTCAATGGCAAAAATCAATGAATATTGTAAATGCACAAACAGTAATTTCTCCGCATTGCAAGGTGCAATTCTGAAATTTTTTGCTTTTTTCTGCTCCTCTCAGCATGATAAAGAAGACTCAAAGAGAGTGAGATGCCAGCTCCTTTCATTCAGTCAGTAGCTTCAAACATTTCTGGTATATGAATAACATGATGTTTTTCAATGGCAAAAATCAATGAATATTGTAAATGCACAAACAGTAATTTCTCCGCATTGCAAGGTGCAATTCTGAAATTTTTTGCTTTTTCCTGCTCCTCTTAGCATGATAAAGAAGATTCAAAGAGAGTGAGATGCCAGCTCCTTTCATTCAGTCAGTAGCTTCAATCATTTCTGGACGTTTTTCAATGGCAAAAATCAATGAATATTGTAAATGCACAAACAGTAATTTCTCCGCATTGCAAGGTGCAATTCTGAAATTTTTTGCTTTTTCCTGCTCCTCTTAGCATGATAAACAAGATTCAAAGAGAGTGAGATGCCAGCTCCTTTCATTCAGTCAGTAGCTTCAATCATTTCTGGACGTTTTTCAATGGCAAAAATCAATGAATATTGTAAATGCACAAACAGTAATTTCTCCGCATTGCAAGGTGCAATTCTGAAATTTTTTGCTTTTTCCTGCTCCTCTTAGCATGATAAAGAAGATTCAAAGAGAGTGAGATGCCAGCTCCTTTCATTCAGTCAGTAGCTACAATCATTTCTGGACGTTTTTCAATGGCAAAAATCAATGAATATTGTAAATGCACAAACAGTAATTTCTCCGCATTGCAAGGTGCAATTCTGAAATTTTTTGCTTTTTCCTGCTCCTCTTAGCATGATAAAGAAGATTCAAAGAGAGTGAGATGCCAGCTCCTTTCATTCAGTCAGTAGCTTCAAACATTTCTGGTATATGAATAACATGATGTTTTTCAATGGCAAAAATCAATGAATATTGTAAATGCACAAACAGTAATTTCTCCGCATTGCAAGGTGCAATTCTGAAATTTTTTGCTTTTTCCTGCTCCTCTTAGCATGGTAAAGAAGATTCAAAGAGAGTGAGATGCCAGCTCCTTTCATTCAGTCAGTAGCTTCAATCATTTCTGGACGTTTTTCAATGGCAAAAATCATTGAATATTGTAAATGCACAAACAGTAATTTCTCCGCATTGCAAGGTGCAATTCTGAAATTTTTGCTTTTTCCTGCTCCTCTTAGCATGATAAACAAGATTCAAAGAGAGTGAGATGCCAGCTCCTTTCATTCAGTCAGTAGCTTCAATCATTTCTGGACCTTTTTCAATGGCAAAAATCAATGAATATTGTAAATGCACAAACAGTAATTTCTCCGCATTGCTAGGTGCAATTCTGAAATTTTTTGCTTTTTCCTGCTCCTCTTAGCATGATAAAGAAGATTCAAAGAGAGTGAGATGCCAGCTCCTTTCATTCAGTCAGTAGCTTCAATCATTTCTGGACGTTTTCCTATGGCAAAAATCAATGAATATTGTAAATGCACAAACAGTAATTTCTCCGCATTGCAAGGTGCAATTCTGAAATTTTTTGCTTTTTCCTGCTCCTCTTAGCATGATAAACAAGATTCAAAGAGAGTGAGATGCCAGCTCCTTTCATTCAGTCAGTAGCTTCAATCATTTCTGGACGTTTTTCAATGGCAAAAATCAATGAATATTGTAAATGCACAAACAGTAATTTCTCCGCATTGCAAGGTGCAATTCTGAAATTTTTTGCTTTTTCCTGCTCCTCTTAGCATGATAAAGAAGATTCAAAGAGAGTGAGATGCCAGCTCCTTTCATTCAGTCAGTAGCTTCAATCATTTCTGGACGTTTTTCAATGGCAAAAATCAATGAATATTGTAAATGCACAAACAGTAATTTCTCCGCATTGCAAGGTGCAATTCTGAAATTTTTTGCTTTTTCCTGCTCCTCTTAGCATGATAAAGAAGATTCAAAGAGAGTGAGATGCCAGCTCCTTTCATTCAGTCAGTAGCTTCAATCATTTCTGGACGTTTTTCAATGGCAAAAATCAATGAATATTGTAAATGCACAAACAGTAATTTCTCCGCATTGCAAGGTGCAATTCTGAAATTTTTTGCTTTTTCCTGCTCCTCTTAGCATGATAAAGAAGATTCAAAGAGAATGAGATGCCAGCTCCTTTCATTCAGTCAGTAGCTTCAATCATTTCTGGTATATGAATAACATGATGTTTTTCAATGGCAAAAATCAATGAATATTGTAAATGCACAAACAGTAATTTCTCCGCATTGCAAGGTGCAATTCTGAAATTTTTTGCTTTTTCCTGCTCCTCTTAGCATGATAAAGAAGATTCAAAGAGAGTGAGATGCCAGCTCCTTTCATTCAGTCAGTAGCTTCAATCATTTCTGGACGTTTTTCAATGGCAAAAATCAATGAATATTGTAAATGCACAAACAGTAATTTCTCCGCATTGCAAGGTGCAATTCTGAAATTTTTTGCTTTTTCCTGCTCCTCTTAGCATGATAAACAAGATTCAAAGAGAGTGAGATGCCAGCTCCTTTCATTCAGTCAGTAGCTTCAATCATTTCTGGACGTTTTTCAATGGCAAAAATCAATGAATATTGTAAATGCACAAACAGTAATTTCTCCGCATTGCAAGGTGCAATTCTGAAATTTTTTGCTTTTTCCTGCTCCTCTTAGCATGATAAAAAAGATTCAAAGAGAGTGAGATGCCAGCTCCTTTCATTCAGTCAGTAGCTTCAAACATTTCTGGTATATGAATAACATGATGTTTTTCAATGGCAAAAATCAATGAATATTGTAGATGCACAAACAGTAATTTCTCCGCATTGCAAGGTGCAATTCTGAAATTTTTTGCTTTTTCCTGCTCCTCTTAGCATGATAAAGAAGATTCAAAGAGAGTGAGATGCCAGCTCCTTTCATTCAGTCAGTAGCTTCAATCATTTCTGGACGTTTTTCAATGGCAAAAATCATTGAATATTGTAAATGCACAAACAGTAATTTCTCCGCATTGCAAGGTGCAATTCTGAAATTTTTTGCTTTTTCCTGCTCATCTTAGCATGATAAAGAAGATTCAAAGAGAGTGAGATGCCAGCTCCTTTCATTCAGTCAGTAGCTTCAATCATTTCTGGTATATGAATAACATGATGTTTTTCAATGGCAAAAATCAATGAATATTGTAAATGCACAAACAGTAATTTCTCCGCATTGCAAGGTGCAATTCTGAAATTTTTTGCTTTTTCCTGCTCCTCTTAGCATGATAAAGAAGATTCAAAGAGAATGAGATGCCAGCTCCTTTCATTCAGTCAGTAGCTTCAATCATTTCTGGACGTTTTTCAATGGCAAAAATCAATGAATATTGTAAATGCACAAACAGTAATTTCTCCGCATTGCAAGGTGCAATTCTGAAATTTTTTGCTTTTTCCTGCTCCTCTTAGCATGATAAACAAGATTCAAAGAGAGTGAGATGCCAGCTCCTTTCATTCAGTCAGTAGCTTCAATCATTTCTGGACGTTTTTCAATGTCAAAAATCAATGAATATTGTAAATGCACAAACAGTAATTACTCCGCATTGCAAGGTGCAATTCTGAAATTTTTTGCTTTTTCCTGCTCCTCTTAGCATGATAAAAAAGATTCAAAGAGAGTGAGATGCCAGCTCCTTTCATTCAGTCAGTAGCTTCAAACATTTCTGGTATATGAATAACATGATGTTTTTCAATGGCAAAAATCAATGAATATTGTAGATGCACAAACAGTAATTTCTCCGCATTGCAAGGTGCAATTCTGAAATTTTTTGCTTTTTCCTGCTCCTCTTAGCATGATAAAGAAGATTCAAAGAGAGTGAGATGCCAGCTCCTTTCATTCAGTCAGTAGCTTCAATCATTTCTGGACGTTTTTCAATGGCAAAAATCATTGAATATTGTAAATGCACAAACAGTAATTTCTCCGCATTGCAAGGTGCAATTCTGAAATTTTTTGCTTTTTCCTGCTCATCTTAGCATGATAAAGAAGATTCAAAGAGAGTGAGATGCCAGCTCCTTTCATTCAGTCAGTAGCTTCAATCATTTCTGGTATATGAATAACATGATGTTTTTCAATGGCAAAAATCAATGAATATTGTAAATGCACAAACAGTAATTTCTCCGCATTGCAAGGTGCAATTCTGAAATTTTTTGCTTTTTCCTGCTCCTCTTAGCATGATAAAGAAGATTCAAAGAGAATGAGATGCCAGCTCCTTTCATTCAGTCAGTAGCTTCAATCATTTCTGGACGTTTTTCAATGGCAAAAATCAATGAATATTGTAAATGCACAAACAGTAATTTCTCCGCATTGCAAGGTGCAATTCTGAAATTTTTTGCTTTTTCCTGCTCCTCTTAGCATGATAAACAAGATTCAAAGAGAGTGAGATGCCAGCTCCTTTCATTCAGTCAGTAGCTTCAATCATTTCTGGACGTTTTTCAATGTCAAAAATCAATGAATATTGTAAATGCACAAACAGTAATTACTCCGCATTGCAAGGTGCAATTCTGAAATTTTTTGCTTTTTCCTGCTCCTCTTAGCATGATAAAAAAGATTCAAAGAGAGTGAGATGCCAGCTCCTTTCATTCAGTCAGTAGCTTCAAACATTTCTGGTATATGAATAACATGATGTTTTTCAATGGCAAAAATCAATGAATATTGTAGATGCACAAACAGTAATTTCTCCGCATTGCAAGGTGCAATTCTGAAATTTTTTGCTTTTTCCTGCTCCTCTTAGCATGATAAAGAAGATTCAAAGAGAGTGAGATGCCAGCTCCTTTCATTCAGTCAGTAGCTTCAATCATTTCTGGACGTTTTTCAATGGCAAAAATCATTGAATATTGTAAATGCACAAACAGTAATTTCTCCGCATTGCAAGGTGCAATTCTGAAATTTTTTGCTTTTTCCTGCTCATCTTAGCATGATAAAGAAGATTCAAAGAGAGTGAGATGCCAGCTCCTTTCATTCAGTCAGTAGCTTCAATCATTTCTGGTATATGAATAACATGATGTTTTTCAATGGCAAAAATCAATGAATATTGTAAATGCACAAACAGTAATTTCTCCGCATTGCAAGGTGCAATTCTGAAATTTTTTGCTTTTTCCTGCTCCTCTTAGCATGATAAAGAAGATTCAAAGAGAATGAGATGCCAGCTCCTTTCATTCAGTCAGTAGCTTCAATCATTTCTGGACGTTTTTCAATGGCAAAAATCAATGAATATTGTAAATGCACAAACAGTAATTTCTCCGCATTGCAAGGTGCAATTCTGAAATTTTTTGCTTTTTCCTGCTCCTCTTAGCATGATAAACAAGATTCAAAGAGAGTGAGATGCCAGCTCCTTTCATTCAGTCAGTAGCTTCAATCATTTCTGGACGTTTTTCAATGGCAAAAATCAATGAATATTGTAAATGCACAAACAGTAATTTCTCCGCATTGCAAGGTGCAATTCTGAAATTTTTTGCTTTTTCCTGCTCCTCTAAGCATGATAAAGAAGATTCAAAGAGAGTGAGATGCCAGCTCCTTTCCTTCAGTCAGTAGCTTCAAACATTTCTGGTATATGAATAACATGATGTTTTTCAATGGCAAAAATCAATGAATATTGTAAATGCACAAACAGTAATTTCTCCGCATTGCAAGGTGCAATTCTGAAATTTTTTGCTTTTTCCTGCTCCTCTTAGCATGATAAAGAAGATTCAAAGAGAGTGAGATGCCAGCTCCTTTCATTCAGTCAGTAGCTTCAATCATTTCTGGACGTTTTTCAATGGCAAAAATCAATGAATATTGTAAATGCACAAACTAATTTCTCCACATTGCAAGGTGCAATTCTGAAATTTTTTGCTTTTTCCTGCTCCTCTTAGCATGATAAAGAATAATCAAAGAGAGTGAGATGCCAGCTCCTTTCATTCAGTCAGTAGCTTCAATCATTTCTGGACGTTTTTCAGTGGCAAAAATCAATGAATATTGTAAATGCACAGACAGTAATTTCTCCGCATTGCAAGGTGCAATTCTGAAATTTTTTGCTTTTTCCTGCTCCTCTTAGCATGATAAAGAAGATTCAAAGAGAGTGAGATGCCAGCTCCTTTCATTCAGTCAGTAGCTTCAAACATTTCTGGTAAATGAATAACATGATGTTTTTCAATGGCAAAAATCAATGAATATTGTAAATGCACAAACAGTAATTTCTCCGCATTGCAAGGTGCAATTCTGAAATTTTTTGCTTTTTCCTGCTCCTCTTAGCATGGTAAAGAAGATTCAAAGAGAGTGAGATGCCAGCTCCTTTCATTCAGTCAGTAGCTTCAATCATTTCTGGACGTTTTTCAATGGCAAAAATCATTGAATATTGTAAATGCACAAACAGTAATTTCTCCGCATTGCAAGGTGCAATTCTGAAATTTTTGCTTTTTCCTGCTCCTCTTAGCATGATAAACAAGATTCAAAGAGAGTGAGATGCCAGCTCCTTTCATTCAGTCAGTAGCTTCAATCATTTCTGGACGTTTTTCAATGGCAAAAATCAATGAATATTGTAAATGCACAAACAGTAATTTCTCCGCATTGCAAGGTGCAATTCTGAAATTTTTTGCTTTTTCCTGCTCCTCTTAGCATGATAAAGATTCAAAGAGAGTGAGATGCCAGCTCCTTTCATTCAGTCAGTAGCTTCAATCATTTCTGGACGTTTTTCAATGGCAAAAATCAATGAATATTGTAAATGCACAAACAGTAATTTCTCCGCATTGCAAGGTGCAATTCTGAAATTTTTTCTTTTTCCTGCTCCTCTTAGCATGATAAAGAAGATTCAAAGAGAGTGAGATGCCAGCTCCTTTCATTCAGTCAGTAGCTTCAATCATTTCTGGACGTTTTTCAATGGCAAAAATCAATGAATATTGTAAATGCACAAACAGTAATTTCTCCGCATTGCAAGGTGCAATTCTGAAATTTTTTGCTTTTTCCTGCTCCTCTTAGCATGATAAACAAGATTCAAAGAGAGTGAGATGCCAGCTCCTTTCATTCAGTCAGTAGCTTCAATCATTTCTGGACGTTTTTCAATGGCAAAAATCATTGAATATTGTAAATGCACAAACAGTAATTTCTCCGCATTGCAAGGTGCAATTCTGAAATTTTTTGCTTTTTCCTGCTCCTCTTAGCATGATAAAGAAGATTCAAAGAGAATGAGATGCCAGCTCCTTTCATTCAGTCAGTAGCTTCAATCATTTCTGGTATATGAATAACATGATGTTTTTCAATGGCAAAAATCAATGAATATTGTAAATGCACAAACAGTAATTTCTCCGCATTGCAAGGTGCAATTCTGAAATTTTTTGCTTTTTCCTGCTCCTCTTAGCATGATAAAGAAGATTCAAAGAGAGTGAGATGCCAGCTCCTTTCATTCAGTCAGTAGCTTCAATCATTTCTGGACGTTTTTCAATGGCAAAAATCAATGAATATTGTAAATGCACAAACAGTAATTTCTCCGCATTGCAAGGTGCAATTCTGAAATTTTTTGTTTTTTCCTGCTCCTCTTAGCATGATAAACAAGATTCAAAGAGAGTGAGATGCCAGTTCCTTTCATTCAGTCAGTAGCTTCAATCATTTCTGGACGTTTTTCAATGGCAAAAATCAATGAATATTGTAAATGCACAAACAGTAATTTCTCCGCATTGCAAGGTGCAATTCTGAAATTTTTTGCTTTTTCCTGCTCCTCTTAGCATGATAAAAAAGATTCAAAGAGAGTGAGATGCCAGCTCCTTTCATTCAGTCAGTAGCTTCAAACATTTCTGGTATATGAATAACATGATGTTTTTCAATGGCAAAAATCAATGAATATTGTAGATGCACAAACAGTAATTTCTCCGCATTGCAAGGTGCAATTCTGAAATTTTTTGCTTTTTCCTGCTCCTCTTAGCATAATAAAGAAGATTCAAAGAGAGTGAGATGCCAGCTCCTTTCATTCAGTCAGTAGCTTCAATCATTTCTGGACGTTTTTCAATGGCAAAAATCATTGAATATTGTAAATGCACAAACAGCAATTTCTCCGCATTGCAAGGTGCAATTCTGAATTTTTTTGCTTTTTCCTGCTCACCTTAGCATGATAAAGAAGATTCAAATAGAGTGAGATGCCAGCTCCTTTCATTCAGTCAGTAGCTTCAATCATTTCTGGTATATGAATAACATGATGTTTTTCAATGGCAAAAATCAATGAATATTGTAAATGCACAAACAGTAATTTCTCCGCATTGCAAGGTGCAATTCTGAAATTTTTTGCTTTTTCCTGCTCCTCTTAGCATGATAAAGAAGATTCAAAGAGAATGAGATGCCAGCTCCTTTCATTCAGTCAGTAGCTTCAATCATTTCTGGACGTTTTTCAATGGCAAAAATCAATGAATATTGTAAATGCACAAACAGTAATTTCTCCGCATTGCAAGGTTCAATTCTGAAATTTTTTGCTTTTTCCTGCTCCTCTTAGCATGATAAACAAGATTCAAAGAGAGTGAGATGCCAGCTCCTTTCATTCAGTCTGTAGCTTCAATCATTTCTGGACGTTTGTCAATGGCAAAAATCAATGAATATTGTAAATGCACAAACAGTAATTTCTCCGCATTGCAAGGTGCAATTCTGAAATTTTTTGCTTTATCCTGCTCCTCTAAGCATGATAAAGAAGATTCAAAGAGAGTGAGATGCCAGCTCCTTTCCTTCAGTCAGTAGCTTCAAACATTTCTGGTATATGAATAACATGATGTTTTTCAAAGGCAAAAATCAATGAATATTGTAAATGCACAAACAGTAATTTCTCCGCATTGCAAGGTGCAATTCTGAAATTTTTTGCTTTTTCCTGCTCCTCTTAGCATGATAAAGAAGATTCAAAGAGAGTGAGATGCCAGCTCCTTTCATTCAGTCAGTAGCTTCAATCATTTCTGGACGTTTTTCAATGGCAAAAATCAATGAATATTGTAAATGCACAAACAGTAATTTCTCCACATTGCAAGGTGCAATTCTGAAATTTTTTGCTTTTTCCTGCTCCTCTTAGCATGATAAAGAAGAATCAAAGAGAGTGAGATGCCAGCTCCTTTCATTCAGTCAGTAGCTTCAATCATTTCTGGACGTTTTTCAGTGGCAAAAATCAATGAATATTGTAAATGCACAGACAGTAATTTCTCCGCATTGCAAGGTGCAATTCTGAAATTTTTTGCTTTTTCCTGCTCCTCTTAGCATGATAAACAAGATTCAAAGAGAGTGAGATGCCAGCTCCTTTCATTCAGTCAGTAGCTTCAATCATTTCTGGACGTTTTTCAATGGCAAAAATCATTGAATATTGTAAATGCACAAACAGTAATTTCTCCGCATTGCAAGGTGCAATTCTGAAATTTTTTGCTTTTTCCTGCTCCTCTTAGCATGATAAAGAAGATTCAAAGAGAATGAGATGCCAGCTCCTTTCATTCAGTCAGTAGCTTCAATCATTTCTGGTATATGAATAACATGATGTTTTTCAATGGCAAAAATCAATGAATATTGTAAATGCACAAACAGTAATTTCTCCGCATTGCAAGGTGCAATTCTGAAATTTTTTGCTTTTTCCTGCTCCTCTTAGCATGATAAAGAAGATTCAAAGAGAGTGAGATGCCAGCTCCTTTCATTCAGTCAGTAGCTTCAATCATTTCTGGACGTTTTTCAATGGCAAAAATCAATGAATATTGTAAATGCACAAACAGTAATTTCTCCGCATTGCAAGGTGCAATTCTGAAATTTTTTGCTTTTTCCTGCTCCTCTTAGCATGATAAACAAGATTCAAAGAGAGTGAGATGCCAGTTCCTTTCATTCAGTCAGTAGCTTCAATCATTTCTGGATGTTTTTCAATGGCAAAAATCAATGAATATTGTAAATGCACAAACAGTAATTTCTCCGCATTGCAAGGTGCAATTCTGAAATTTTTTGCTTTTTCCTGCTCCTCTTAGCATGATAAAAAAGATTCAAAGAGAGTGAGATGCCAGCTCCTTTCATTCAGTCAGTAGCTTCAAACATTTCTGGTATATGAATAGCATGATGTTTTTCAATGGCAAAAATCAATGAATATTGTAGATGCACAAACAGTAATTTCTCCGCATTGCAAGGTGCAATTCTGAAATTTTTTGCTTTTTCCTGCTCCTCTTAGCATGATAAAGAAGATTCAAAGAGAATGAGATGCCAGCTCCTTTCATTCAGTCAGTAGCTTCAATCATTTCTGGACGTTTTTCAATGGCAAAAATCATTGAATATTGTAAATGCACAAACAGCAATTTCTCCGCATTGCAAGGTGCAATTCTGAATTTTTTTGCTTTTTCCTGCTCACCTTAGCATGATAAAGAAGATTCAAAGAGAGTGAGATGCCAGCTCCTTTCATTCAGTCAGTAGCTTCAATCATTTCTGGTATATGAATAACATGATGTTTTTCAATGGCAAAAATCAATGAATATTGTAAATGCACAAACAGTAATTTCTCCACATTGCAAGGTGCAATTCTGAAATTTTTTGCTTTTTCCTGCTCCTCTTAGCATGATAAAGAAGATTCAAAGAGAATGAGATGCCAGCTCTTTTCATTCAGTCAGTAGCTTCAATCATTTCTGGACGTTTTTCAATGGCAAAAATCAATGAATATTGTAAATGCACAAACAGTAATTTCTCCGCATTGCAAGGTGCAATTCTGAAATTTTTTGCTTTTTCCTGCTCCTCTTAGCATGATAAACAAGATTCAAAGAGAGTGAGATGCCAGCTCCTTTCATTCAGTCAGTAGCTTCAATCATTTCTGGACGTTTGTCAATGGCAAAAATCAATGAATATTGTAAATGCACAAACAGTAATTTCTCCGCATTGCAAGGTGCAATTCTGAAATTTTTTGCTTTTTCCTGCTCCTCTTAGCATGATAAAGAAGATTCAAAGAGAGTGAGATGCCAGCTCCTTTCATTCAGTCAGTAGCTTCAATCATTTCTGGTATATGAATAACATGATGTTTTTCAATGGCAAAAATCAATGAATATTGTAAATGCACAAACAGTAATTTCTCCGCATTTCAAGGTGCAATTCTGAAATTTTTTGCTTTTTCCTGCTCCTCTTAGCATGATAAAGAAGATTCAAAGAGAGTGAGATGCCAGCTCCTTTCATTCAGTCAGTAGCTTCAATCATTTCTGGACGTTTTTCAATGGCAAAAATCATTGAATATTGTAAATGCACAAACAGTAATTTCTCCGCATTGCAAGGTGCAATTCTGAAATTTTTTGCTTTTTCCTGCTCCTCTTAGCATGATAAAGAAGATTCAAAGAGAGTGAGATGCCAGCTCCTTTCATTCAGTCAGTAGCTTCAATCATTTCTGGTATATGAATAACATGATGTTTTTCAATGGCAAAAATCAATGAATATTGTAAATGCACAAACAGTAATTTCTCCGCATTGCAAGGTGCAATTCTGAAATTTTTTGCTTTTTCCTGCTCCTCTTAGCATGATAAAGAAGATTCAAAGAGAGTGAGATGCCAGCTCCTTTCATTCAGTCAGTAGCTTCAATCATTTCTGGACGTTTTTCATTGGCAAAAATCAATGAATATTGTAAATGCACAAACAGTAATTTCTCCGCATTGCAAGGTGCAATTCTGAAATTTTTTGCTTTTTTCTGCTCCTCTCAGCATGATAAAGAAGACTCAAAGAGAGTGAGATGCCAGCTCCTTTCATTCAGTCAGTAGCTTCAAACATTTCTGGTATATGAATAACGATGTTTTTCAATGGCAAAAATCAATGAATATTGTAAATGCACAAACAGTAATTTCTCCGCATTGCAAGGTGCAATTCTGAAATTTTTTGCTTTTTCCTGCTCCTCTTAGCATGATAAAGAAGATTCAAAGAGAGTGAGATGCCAGCTCCTTTCATTCAGTCAGTAGCTTCAATCATTTCTGGACGTTTTTCAATGGCAAAAATCAATGAATATTGTAAATGCACAAACAGTAATTTCTCCGCATTGCAAGGTGCAATTCTGAAATTTTTTGCTTTTTCCTGCTCCTCTTAGCATGATAAAGAAGATTCAAAGAGAGTGAGATGCCAGCTCCTTTCATTCAGTCAGTAGCTTCAATCATTTCTGGACGTTTTTCAATGGCAAAAATCAATGAATATTGTAAATGCACAAACAGTAATTTCTCCGCATTGCAAGGTGCAATTCTGAAATTTTTTGCTTTTTCCTGCTCCTCTTAGCATGATAAAGAAGATTCAAAGAGAGTGAGATGCCAGCTCCTTTCATTCAGTCAGTAGCTACAATCATTTCTGGACGTTTTTCAATGGCAAAAATCAATGAATATTGTAAATGCACAAACAGTAATTTCTCCGCATTGCAAGGTGCAATTCTGAAATTTTTTGCTTTTTCCTGCTCCTCTTAGCATGATAAAGAAGATTCAAAGAGAGTGAGATGCCAGCTCCTTTCATTCAGTCAGTAGCTTCAATCATTTCTGGTATATGAATAACATGATGTTTTTCAATGGCAAAAATCAATGAATATTGTAAATGCACAAACAGTAATTTCTCCGCATTGCAAGGTGCAATTCTGAAATTTTTTGCTTTTTCCTGCTCCTCTTAGCATGATAAAGAAGATTCAAAGAGAGTGAGATGCCAGCTCCTTTCATTCAGTCAGTAGCTTCAATCATTTCTGGACGTTTTTCAATGGCAAAAATCAATGAATATTGTAAATGCACAAACAGTAATTTCTCCGCATTGCAAGGTGCAATTCTGAAATTTTTTGCTTTTTTCTGCTCCTCTCAGCATGATAAAGAAGACTCAAAGAGAGTGAGATGCCAGCTCCTTTCATTCAGTCAGTAGCTTCAAACATTTCTGGTATATGAATAACGATGTTTTTCAATGGCAAAAATCAATGAATATTGTAAATGCACAAACAGTAATTTCTCCGCATTGCAAGGTGCAATTCTGAAATTTTTTGCTTTTTCCTGCTCCTCTTAGCATGATAAAGAAGATTCAAAGAGAGTGAGATGCCAGCTCCTTTCATTCAGTCAGTAGCTTCAATCATTTCTGGACGTTTTTCAATGGCAAAAATCAATGAATATTGTAAATGCACAAACAGTAATTTCTCCGCATTGCAAGGTGCAATTCTGAAATTTTTTGCTTTTTCCTGCTCCTCTTAGCATGATAAACAAGATTCAAAGAGAGTGAGATGCCAGCTCCTTTCATTCAGTCAGTAGCTTCAATCATTTCTGGACGTTTTTCAATGGCAAAAATCAATGAATATTGTAAATGCACAAACAGTAATTTCTCCGCATTGCAAGGTGCAATTCTGAAATTTTTTGCTTTTTCCTGCTCCTCTTAGCATGATAAAGAAGATTCAAAGAGAGTGAGATGCCAGCTCCTTTCATTCAGTCAGTAGCTACAATCATTTCTGGACGTTTTTCAATGGCAAAAATCAATGAATATTGTAAATGCACAAACAGTAATTTCTCCGCATTGCAAGGTGCAATTCTGAAATTTTTTGCTTTTTCCTGCTCCTCTTAGCATGATAAAGAAGATTCAAAGAGAGTGAGATGCCAGCTCCTTTCATTCAGTCAGTAGCTTCAAACATTTCTGGTATATGAATAACATGATGTTTTTCAATGGCAAAAATCAATGAATATTGTAAATGCACAAACAGTAATTTCTCCGCATTGCAAGGTGCAATTCTGAAATTTTTTGCTTTTTCCTGCTCCTCTTAGCATGATAAAGAAGATTCAAAGAGAGTGAGATGCCAGCTCCTTTCATTCAGTCAGTAGCTTCAATCATTTCTGGACGTTTTTCAATGGCAAAAATCATTGAATATTGTAAATGCACAAACAGTAATTTCTCCGCATTGCAAGGTGCAATTCTGAAATTTTTTGCTTTTTCCTGCTCCTCTTAGCATGATAAAGAAGATTCAAAGAGAGTGAGATGCCAGCTCCTTTCATTCAGTCAGTAGCTTCAATCATTTCTGGAATATGAATAACATGATGTTTTTCAATGGCAAAAATCAATGAATATTGTAAATGCACAAACAGTAATTTCTCCGCATTGCAAGGTGCAATTCTGAAATTTTTTGCTTTTTTCTGCTCCTCTTAGCATGATAAAGAAGATTCAAAGAGAGTGAGATGCCAGCTCCTTTCATTCAGTCAGTAGCTTCAATCATTTCTGGACGTTTTTCAATGGCAAAAATCAATGAATATTGTAAATGCACAAACAGTAATTTCTCCGCATTGCAAGGTGCAATTCTGAAATTTTTTGCTTTTTCCTGCTCCTCTTAGCATGATAAACAAGATTCAAAGAGAGTGAGATGCCAGCTCCTTTCATTCAGTCAGTAGCTTCAATCATTTCTGGACGTTTTTCAATGGCAAAAATCAATGAATATTGTAAATGCACAAACAGTAATTTCTCCGCATTGCAAGGTGCAATTCTGAAATTTTTTGCTTTTTCCTGCTCCTCTTAGCATGATAAAGAAGATTCAAAGAGAGTGAGATGCCAGCTCCTTTCATTCAGTCAGTAGCTACAATCATTTCTGGACTTTTTTCAATGGCAAAAATCAATGAATATTGTAAATGCACAAACAGTAATTTCTCCGCATTGCAAGGTGCAATTCTGAAATTTTTTGCTTTTTCCTGCTCCTCTTAGCATGATAAAGAAGATTCAAAGAGAGTGAGATGCCAGCTCCTTTCATTCAGTCAGTAGCTTCAAACATTTCTGGTATATGAATAACATGATGTTTTTCAATGGCAAAAATCAATGAATATTGTAAATGCACAAACAGTAATTTCTCCGCATTGCAAGGTGCAATTCTGAAATTTTTTGCTTTTTCCTGCTCCTCTTAGCATGATAAAGAAGATTCAAAGAGAGTGAGATGCCAGCTCCTTTCATTCAGTCAGTAGCTACAATCATTTCTGGACGTTTTTCAATGGCAAAAATCAATGAATATTGTAAATGCACAAACAGTAATTTCTCCGCATTGCAAGGTGCAATTCTGAAATTTTTTGCTTTTTCCTGCTCCTCTTAGCATGATAAAGAAGATTCAAAGAGAGTGAGATGCCAGCTCCTTTCATTCAGTCAGTAGCTTCAAACATTTCTGGTATATGAATAACATGATGTTTTTCAATGGCAAAAATCAATGAATATTGTAAATGCACAAACAGTAATTTCTCCGCATTGCAAGGTGCAATTCTGAAATTTTTTGCTTTTTCCTGCTCCTCTTAGCATGATAAGATTCAAAGAGAGTGAGATGCCAGCTCCTTTCATTCAGTCAGTAGCTTCAATCATTTCTGGACGTTTTTCAATGGCAAAAATCATTGAATTTTGTAAATGCACAAACAGTAATTTCTCCGCATTGCAAGGTGCAATTCTGAAATTTTTTGCTTTTTCCTGCTCCTCTTAGCATGATAAAGAAGATTCAAAGAGAGTGAGATGCCAGCTCCTTTCATTCAGTCAGTAGCTTCAATCATTTCTGGAATATGAATAACATGATGTTTTTCAATGGCAAAAATCAATGAATATTGTAAATGCACAAACAGTAATTTCTCCGCATTGCAAGGTGCAATTCTGAAATTTTTTGCTTTTTTCTGCTCCTCTTAGCATGATAAAGAAGATTCAAAGAGAGTGAGATGCCAGCTCCTTTCATTCAGTCAGTAGCTTCAATCATTTCTGGACGTTTTTCAATGGCAAAAATCAATGAATATTGTAAATGCACAAATAGTAATTTCTCCGCATTGCAAGGTGCAATTCTGAAATTTTTTGCTTTTTCCTGCTCCTCTTAGCATGATAAACAAGATTCAAAGAGAGTGAGATGCCAGCTCCTTTCATTCAGTCAGTAGCTTCAATCATTTCTGGACGTTTTTCAATGGCAAAAATCAATGAATATTGTAAATGCACAAACAGTAATTTCTCCGCATTGCAAGGTGCAATTCTGAAATTTTTTGCTTTTTCCTGCTCCTCTTAGCATGATAAAGAAGATTCAAAGAGAGTGAGATGCCAGCTCCTTTCATTCAGTCAGTAGCTACAATCATTTCTGGACGTTTTTCAATGGCAAAAATCAATGAATATTGTAAATGCACAAACAGTAATTTCTCCGCATTGCAAGGTGCAATTCTGAAATTTTTTGCTTTTTCCTGCTCCTCTTAGCATGATAAAGAAGATTCAAAGAGAGTGAGATGCCAGCTCCTTTCATTCAGTCAGTAGCTTCAAACATTTCTGGTATATGAATAACATGATGTTTTTCAATGGCAAAAATCAATGAATATTGTAAATGCACAAACAGTAATTTCTCCGCATTGCAAGGTGCAATTCTGAAATTTTTTGCTTTTTCCTGCTCCTCTTAGCATGATAAAGAAGATTCAAAGAGAGTGAGATGCCAGCTCCTTTCATTCAGTCAGTAGCTTCAATCATTTCTGGACGTTTTTCAATGGCAAAAATCATTGAATATTGTAAATGCACAAACAGTAATTTCTCCGCATTGCAAGGTGCAATTCTGAAATTTTTTGCTTTTTCCTGCTCCTCTTAGCATGATAAAGAAGATTCAAAGAGAGTGAGATGCCAGCTCCTTTCATTCAGTCAGTAGCTTCAATCATTTCTGGAATATGAATAACATGATGTTTTTCAATGGCAAAAATCAATGAATATTGTAAATGCACAAACAGTAATTTCTCCGCATTGCAAGGTGCAATTCTGAAATTTTTTGCTTTTTCCTGCTCCTCTTAGCATGATAAAGAAGATTCAAAGAGAGTGAGATGCCAGCTCCTTTCATTCAGTCAGTAGCTTCAATCATTTCTGGACGTTTTTCAATGGCAAAAATCATTGAATATTGTAAATGCACAAACAGTAATTTCTCCGCATTGCAAGGTGCAATTCTGAAATTTTTTGCTTTTTCCTGCTCCTCTTAGCATGATAAAGAAGATTCAAAGAGAGTGAGATGCCAGCTCCTTTCATTCAGTCAGTAGCTTCAATCATTTCTGGTATATGAATAACATGATGTTTTTCAATGGCAAAAATCAATGAATATTGTAAATGCACAAACAGTAATTTCTCCGCATTGCAAGGTGCAATTCTGAAATTTTTTGCTTTTTCCTGCTCCTCTTAGCATGATAAAGAAGATTCAAAGAGAGTGAGATGCCAGCTCCTTTCATTCAGTCAGTAGCTTCAATCATTTCTGGACGTTTTTCAATGGCAAAAATCAATGAATATTGTAAATGCACAAACAGTAATTTCTCCGCATTGCAAGGTGCAATTCTGAAATTTTTTGCTTTTTCCTGCTCCTCTTAGCGTGATAAACAAGATTCAAAGAGAGTGAGATGCCAGCTCTTTTCATTCAGTCAGTAGCTTCAATCATTTCTGGACGTTTTTCAATGGCAAAAATCATTGAATATTGTAAATGCACAAACAGTAATTTCTCCGCATTGCAAGGTGCAATTCTGAAATTTTTTGCTTTTTCCTGCTCCTCTTAGCATGATAAAGAAGATTCAAAGAGAGTGAGATGCCAGCTCCTTTCATTCAGTCAGTAGCTTCAATCATTTCTGGAATATGAATAACATGACGTTTTTCAATGGCAAAAATCAATGAATATTGTAAATGCACAAACAGTAATTTCTCCGCATTGCAAGGTGCAATTCTGAAATTTTTTGCTTTTTCCTGCTCCTCTTAGCATGATAAAGAAGATTCAAAGAGAGTGAGATGCCAGCTCCTTTCATTCAGTCAGTAGCTTCAATCATTTCTGGACGTTTTTCAATGGCAAAAATAAATGAATATTGTAAATGCACAAACAGTAATTTCTCCGCATTGCAAGGTGCAATTCTGAAATTTTTTGCTTTTTCCTGCTCCTCTTAGCATGATAAAGAAGATTCAAAGAGAGTGAGATGCCAGCTCCTTTCATTCAGTCAGTAGCTTCAAACATTTCTGGTATATGAATAACATGATGTTTTTCAATGGCAAAAATCAATGAATATTGTAAATGCACAAACAGTAATTTCTCCGCATTGCAAGGTGCAATTCTGAAATTTTTTGCTTTTTCCTGCTCCTCTTAGCATGATAAAGAAGATTCAAAGAGAGTGAGATGCCAGCTCCTTTCATTCAGTCAGTAGCTTCAAACATTTCTGGTATATGAATAACATGATGTTTGTCAATGGCAAAAATCAATGAATATTGTAAATGCACAAACAGTAATTTCTCCGCATTGCAAGGTGCAATTCTGAAATTTTTTGCTTTTTCCTGCTCCTCTTAGCATGATAAAGAAGATTCAAAGAGAATGAGATGCCAGCTCCTTTCATTCAGTCAGTAGCTTCAATCATTTCTGGTATATGAATAACATGATGTTTTTCAATGGCAAAAATCAATGAATATTGTAAATGCACAAACAGTAATTTCTCCGCATTGCAAGGTGCAATTCTGAAATTTTTTGCTTTTTCCTGCTCCTCTTAGCATGATAAAGAAGATTCAAAGAGAGTGAGATGCCAGCTCCTTTCATTCAGTCAGTAGCTTCAATCATTTCTGGACGTTTTTCAATGGCAAAAATCAATGAATATTGTAAATGCACAAACAGTAATTTCTCCGCATTGCAAGGTGCAATTCTGAAATTTTTTGCTTTTTCCTGCTCCTCTTAGCATGATAAACAAGATTCAAAGAGAGTGAGATGCCAGCTCCTTTCATTCAGTCAGTAGCTTCAATCATTTCTGGACGTTTTTCAATGGCAAAAATCAATGAATATTGTAAATGCACAAACAGTAATTTCTCCGCATTGCAAGGTGCAATTCTGAAATTTTTTGCTTTTTCCTGCTCCTCTTAGCATGATAAAGAAGATTCAAAGAGAGTGAGATGCCAGCTCCTTTCATTCAGTCAGTAGCTACAATCATTTCTGGACTTTTTTCAATGGCAAAAATCAATGAATATTGTAAATGCACAAACAGTAATTTCTCCGCATTGCAAGGTGCAATTCTGAAATTTTTTGCTTTTTCCTGCTCCTCTTAGCATGATAAAGAAGATTCAAAGAGAGTGAGATGCCAGCTCCTTTCATTCAGTCAGTAGCTTCAAACATTTCTGGTATATGAATAACATGATGTTTTTCAATGGCAAAAATCAATGAATATTGTAAATGCACAAACAGTAATTTCTCCGCATTGCAAGGTGCAATTCTGAAATTTTTTGCTTTTTCCTGCTCCTCTTAGCATGATAAAGAAGATTCAAAGAGAGTGAGATGCCAGCTCCTTTCATTCAGTCAGTAGCTACAATCATTTCTGGACGTTTTTCAATGGCAAAAATCAATGAATATTGTAAATGCACAAACAGTAATTTCTCCGCATTGCAAGGTGCAATTCTGAAATTTTTTGCTTTTTCCTGCTCCTCTTAGCATGATAAAGAAGATTCAAAGAGAGTGAGATGCCAGCTCCTTTCATTCAGTCAGTAGCTTCAAACATTTCTGGTATATGAATAACATGATGTTTTTCAATGGCAAAAATCAATGAATATTGTAAATGCACAAACAGTAATTTCTCCGCATTGCAAGGTGCAATTCTGAAATTTTTTGCTTTTTCCTGCTCCTCTTAGCATGATAAGATTCAAAGAGAGTGAGATGCCAGCTCCTTTCATTCAGTCAGTAGCTTCAATCATTTCTGGACGTTTTTCAATGGCAAAAATCATTGAATTTTGTAAATGCACAAACAGTAATTTCTCCGCATTGCAAGGTGCAATTCTGAAATTTTTTGCTTTTTCCTGCTCCTCTTAGCATGATAAAGAAGATTCAAAGAGAGTGAGATGCCAGCTCCTTTCATTCAGTCAGTAGCTTCAATCATTTCTGGAATATGAATAACATGATGTTTTTCAATGGCAAAAATCAATGAATATTGTAAATGCACAAACAGTAATTTCTCCGCATTGCAAGGTGCAATTCTGAAATTTTTTGCTTTTTTCTGCTCCTCTTAGCATGATAAAGAAGATTCAAAGAGAGTGAGATGCCAGCTCCTTTCATTCAGTCAGTAGCTTCAATCATTTCTGGACGTTTTTCAATGGCAAAAATCAATGAATATTGTAAATGCACAAATAGTAATTTCTCCGCATTGCAAGGTGCAATTCTGAAATTTTTTGCTTTTTCCTGCTCCTCTTAGCATGATAAACAAGATTCAAAGAGAGTGAGATGCCAGCTCCTTTCATTCAGTCAGTAGCTTCAATCATTTCTGGACGTTTTTCAATGGCAAAAATCAATGAATATTGTAAATGCACAAACAGTAATTTCTCCGCATTGCAAGGTGCAATTCTGAAATTTTTTGCTTTTTCCTGCTCCTCTTAGCATGATAAAGAAGATTCAAAGAGAGTGAGATGCCAGCTCCTTTCATTCAGTCAGTAGCTACAATCATTTCTGGACGTTTTTCAATGGCAAAAATCAATGAATATTGTAAATGCACAAACAGTAATTTCTCCGCATTGCAAGGTGCAATTCTGAAATTTTTTGCTTTTTCCTGCTCCTCTTAGCATGATAAAGAAGATTCAAAGAGAGTGAGATGCCAGCTCCTTTCATTCAGTCAGTAGCTTCAAACATTTCTGGTATATGAATAACATGATGTTTTTCAATGGCAAAAATCAATGAATATTGTAAATGCACAAACAGTAATTTCTCCGCATTGCAAGGTGCAATTCTGAAATTTTTTGCTTTTTCCTGCTCCTCTTAGCATGATAAAGAAGATTCAAAGAGAGTGAGATGCCAGCTCCTTTCATTCAGTCAGTAGCTTCAATCATTTCTGGACGTTTTTCAATGGCAAAAATCATTGAATATTGTAAATGCACAAACAGTAATTTCTCCGCATTGCAAGGTGCAATTCTGAAATTTTTTGCTTTTTCCTGCTCCTCTTAGCATGATAAAGAAGATTCAAAGAGAGTGAGATGCCAGCTCCTTTCATTCAGTCAGTAGCTTCAATCATTTCTGGAATATGAATAACATGATGTTTTTCAATGGCAAAAATCAATGAATATTGTAAATGCACAAACAGTAATTTCTCCGCATTGCAAGGTGCAATTCTGAAATTTTTTGCTTTTTCCTGCTCCTCTTAGCATGATAAAGAAGATTCAAAGAGAGTGAGATGCCAGCTCCTTTCATTCAGTCAGTAGCTTCAATCATTTCTGGACGTTTTTCAATGGCAAAAATCATTGAATATTGTAAATGCACAAACAGTAATTTCTCCGCATTGCAAGGTGCAATTCTGAAATTTTTTGCTTTTTCCTGCTCCTCTTAGCATGATAAAGAAGATTCAAAGAGAGTGAGATGCCAGCTCCTTTCATTCAGTCAGTAGCTTCAATCATTTCTGGTATATGAATAACATGATGTTTTTCAATGGCAAAAATCAATGAATATTGTAAATGCACAAACAGTAATTTCTCCGCATTGCAAGGTGCAATTCTGAAATTTTTTGCTTTTTCCTGCTCCTCTTAGCATGATAAAGAAGATTCAAAGAGAGTGAGATGCCAGCTCCTTTCATTCAGTCAGTAGCTTCAATCATTTCTGGACGTTTTTCAATGGCAAAAATCAATGAATATTGTAAATGCACAAACAGTAATTTCTCCGCATTGCAAGGTGCAATTCTGAAATTTTTTGCTTTTTCCTGCTCCTCTTAGCGTGATAAACAAGATTCAAAGAGAGTGAGATGCCAGCTCTTTTCATTCAGTCAGTAGCTTCAATCATTTCTGGACGTTTTTCAATGGCAAAAATCATTGAATATTGTAAATGCACAAACAGTAATTTCTCCGCATTGCAAGGTGCAATTCTGAAATTTTTTGCTTTTTCCTGCTCCTCTTAGCATGATAAAGAAGATTCAAAGAGAGTGAGATGCCAGCTCCTTTCATTCAGTCAGTAGCTTCAATCATTTCTGGAATATGAATAACATGACGTTTTTCAATGGCAAAAATCAATGAATATTGTAAATGCACAAACAGTAATTTCTCCGCATTGCAAGGTGCAATTCTGAAATTTTTTGCTTTTTCCTGCTCCTCTTAGCATGATAAAGAAGATTCAAAGAGAGTGAGATGCCAGCTCCTTTCATTCAGTCAGTAGCTTCAATCATTTCTGGACGTTTTTCAATGGCAAAAATAAATGAATATTGTAAATGCACAAACAGTAATTTCTCCGCATTGCAAGGTGCAATTCTGAAATTTTTTGCTTTTTCCTGCTCCTCTTAGCATGATAAAGAAGATTCAAAGAGAGTGAGATGCCAGCTCCTTTCATTCAGTCAGTAGCTTCAAACATTTCTGGTATATGAATAACATGATGTTTTTCAATGGCAAAAATCAATGAATATTGTAAATGCACAAACAGTAATTTCTCCGCATTGCAAGGTGCAATTCTGAAATTTTTTGCTTTTTCCTGCTCCTCTTAGCATGATAAAGAAGATTCAAAGAGAGTGAGATGCCAGCTCCTTTCATTCAGTCAGTAGCTTCAAACATTTCTGGTATATGAATAACATGATGTTTGTCAATGGCAAAAATCAATGAATATTGTAAATGCACAAACAGTAATTTCTCCGCATTGCAAGGTGCAATTCTGAAATTTTTTGCTTTTTCCTGCTCCTCTTAGCATGATAAAGAAGATTCAAAGAGAATGAGATGCCAGCTCCTTTCATTCAGTCAGTAGCTTCAATCATTTCTGGTATATGAATAACATGATGTTTTTCAATGGCAAAAATCAATGAATATTGTAAATGCACAAACAGTAATTTCTCCGCATTGCAAGGTGCAATTCTGAAATTTTTTGCTTTTTCCTGCTCCTCTTAGCATGATAAAGAAGATTCAAAGAGAGTGAGATGCCAGCTCCTTTCATTCAGTCAGTAGCTTCAATCATTTCTGGACGTTTTTCAATGGCAAAAATCAATGAATATTGTAAATGCACAAACAGTAATTTCTCCGCATTGCAAGGTGCAATTCTGAAATTTTTTGCTTTTTCCTGCTCCTCTTAGCATGATAAACAAGATTCAAAGAGAGTGAGATGCCAGTTCCTTTCATTCAGTCAGTAGCTTCAATCATTTCTGGACGTTTTTCAATGGCAAAAATCAATGAATATTGTAAATGCACAAACAGTAATTTCTCCGCATTGCAAGGTGCAATTCTGAAATTTTTTGCTTTTTCCTGCTCCTCTTAGCATGATAAAAAAGATTCAAAGAGAGTGAGATGCCAGCTCCTTTCATTCAGTCAGTAGCTTCAAACATTTCTGGTATATGAATAACATGATGTTTTTCAATGGCAAAAATCAATGAATATTGTAGATGCACAAACAGTAATTTCTCCGCATTGCAAGGTGCAATTCTGAAATTTTTTGCTTTTTCCTGCTCCTCTTAGCATAATAAAGAAGATTCAAAGAGAGTGAGATGCCAGCTCCTTTCATTCAGTCAGTAGCTTCAATCATTTCTGGACGTTTTTCAATGGCAAAAATCATTGAATATTGTAAATGCACAAACAGCAATTTCTCCGCATTGCAAGGTGCAATTCTGAATTTTTTTGCTTTTTCCTGCTCACCTTAGCATGATAAAGAAGATTCAAAGAGAGTGAGATGCCAGCTCCTTTCATTCAGTCAGTAGCTTCAATCATTTCTGGTATATGAATAACATGATGTTTTTCAATGGCAAAAATCAATGAATATTGTAAATGCACAAACAGTAATTTCTCCGCATTGCAAGGTGCAATTCTGAAATTTTTTGCTTTTTCCTGCTCCTCTTAGCATGATAAAGAAGATTCAAAGAGAATGAGATGCCAGCTCCTTTCATTCAGTCAGTAGCTTCAATCATTTCTGGACGTTTTTCAATGGCAAAAATCAATGAATATTGTAAATGCACAAACAGTAATTTCTCCGCATTGCAAGGTGCAATTCTGAAATTTTTTGCTTTTTCCTGCTCCTCTTAGCATGATAAACAAGATTCAAAGAGAGTGAGATGCCAGCTCCTTTCATTCAGTCAGTAGCTTCAATCATTTCTGGACGTTTGTCAATGGCAAAAATCAATGAATATTGTAAATGCACAAACAGTAATTTCTCCGCATTGCAAGGTGCAATTCTGAAATTTTTTCCTTTATCCTGCTCCTCTAAGCATGATAAAGAAGATTCAAAGAGAGTGAGATGCCAGCTCCTTTCCTTCAGTCAGTAGCTTCAAACATTTCTGGTATATGAATAACGATGTTTTTCAAAGGCAAAAATCAATGAATATTGTAAATGCACAAACAGTAATTTCTCCGCATTGCAAGGTGCAATTCTGAAATTTTTTGCTTTTTCCTGCTCCTCTTAGCATGATAAAGAAGATTCAAAGAGAGTGAGATGCCAGCTCCTTTCATTCAGTCAGTAGCTTCAATCATTTCTGGACGTTTTTCAATGGCAAAAATCAATGAATATTGTAAATGCACAAACAGTAATTTCTCCACATTGCAAGGTGCAATTCTGAAATTTTTTGCTTTTTCCTGCTCCTCTTAGCATGATAAAGAAGATTCAAAGAGAGTGAGATGCCAGCTCCTTTCATTCAGTCAGTAGCTTCAATCATTTCTGGACGTTTTTCAATGGCAAAAATCATTGAATATAGTAAATGCACAAACAGTAATTTCTCCGCATTGCAAGGTGCAATTCTGAAATTTTTTGCTTTTTCCTGCTCCTCTTAGCATGATAAAGAAGATTCAAAGAGAGTGAGATGCCAGCTCCTTTCATTCAGTCAGTAGCTTCAATCATTTCTGGAATATGAATAACATGATGTTTTTCAATGGCAAAAATCAATGAATATTGTAAATGCACAAACAGTAATTTCTCCGCATTGCAAGGTGCAATTCTGAAATTTTTTGCTTTTTCCTGCTCCTCTTAGCATGATAAAGAAGATTCAAAGAGAGTGAGATGCCAGCTCCTTTCATTCAGTCAGTAGCTTCAATCATTTCTGGACGTTTTTCAATGGCAAAAATCATTGAATATTGTAAATGCACAAACAGTAATTTCTCCGCATTGCAAGGTGCAATTCTGAAATTTTTTGCTTTTTCCTGCTCCTCTTAGCATGATAAAGAAGATTCAAAGAGAGTGAGATGCCAGCTCCTTTCATTCAGTCAGTAGCTTCAATCATTTCTGGTATATGAATAACATGATGTTTTTCAATGGCAAAAATCAATGAATATTGTAAATGCACAAACAGTAATTTCTCCGCATTGCAAGGTGCAATTCTGAAATTTTTTGCTTTTTCCTGCTCCTCTTAGCATGATAAAGAAGATTCAAAGAGAGTGAGATGCCAGCTCCTTTCATTCAGTCAGTAGCTTCAATCATTTCTGGACGTTTTTCAATGGCAAAAATCAATGAATATTGTAAATGCACAAACAGTAATTTCTCCGCATTGCAAGGTGCAATTCTGAAATTTTTTGCTTTTTCCTGCTCCTCTTAGCATGATAAAGAAGATTCAAAGAGAGTGAGATGCCAGCTCCTTTCATTCAGTCAGTAGCTTCAATCATTTCTGGACGTTTTTCAATGGCAAAAATCAATGAATATTGTAAATGCACAAACAGTAATTTCTCCGCATTGCAAGGTGCAATTCTGAAATTTTTTGCTTTTTCCTGCTCCTCTTAGCATGATAAAGAAGATTCAAAGAGAGTGAGATGCCAGCTCCTTTCATTCAGTCAGTAGCTTCAATCATTTCTGGACGTTTTTCAATGGCAAAAATAAATGAATATTGTAAATGCACAAACAGTAATTTCTCCGCATTGCAAGGTGCAATTCTGAAATTTTTTGCTTTTTCCTGCTCCTCTTAGCATGATAAAGAAGATTCAAAGAGAGTGAGATGCCAGCTCCTTTCATTCAGTCAGTAGCTTCAAACATTTCTGGTATATGAATAACATGATGTTTTTCAATGGCAAAAATCAATGAATATTGTAAATGCACAAACAGTAATTTCTCCGCATTGCAAGGTGCAATTCTGAAATTTTTTGCTTTTTCCTGCTCCTCTTAGCATGATAAAGAAGATTCAAAGAGAGTGAGATGCCAGCTCCTTTCATTCAGTCAGTAGCTTCAAACATTTCTGGTATATGAATAACATGATGTTTTTCAATGGCAAAAATCAATGAATATTGTAAATGCACAAACAGTAATTTCTCCGCATTGCAAGGTGCAATTCTGAAATTTTTTGCTTTTTCCTGCTCCTCTTAGCATGATAAAGAAGATTCAAAGAGAGTGAGATGCCAGCTCCTTTCATTCAGTCAGTAGCTTCAATCATTTCTGGACGTTTTTCAATGGCAAAAATCATTGAATATTGTAAATGCACAAACAGTAATTTCTCCGCATTGCAAGGTGCAATTCTGAAATTTTTTGCTTTTTCCTGCTCCTCTTAGCATGATAAAGAAGATTCAAAGAGAGTGAGATGCCAGCTCCTTTCATTCAGTCAGTAGCTTCAATCATTTCTGGAATATGAATAACATGATGTTTTTCAATGGCAAAAATCAATGAATATTGTAAATGCACAAACAGTAATTTCTCCGCATTGCAAGGTGCAATTCTGAAATTTTTTGCTTTTTCCTGCTCCTCTTAGCATGATAAAGAAGATTCAAAGAGAGTGAGATGCCAGCTCCTTTCATTCAGTCAGTAGCTTCAATCATTTCTGGACGTTTTTCAATGGCAAAAATCATTGAATATTGTAAATGCACAAACAGTAATTTCTCCGCATTGCAAGGTGCAATTCTGAAATTTTTTGCTTTTTCCTGCTCCTCTTAGCATGATAAAGAAGATTCAAAGAGAGTGAGATGCCAGCTCCTTTCATTCAGTCAGTAGCTTCAATCATTTCTGGTATATGAATAACATGATGTTTTTCAATGGCAAAAATCAATGAATATTGTAAATGCACAAACAGTAATTTCTCCGCATTGCAAGGTGCAATTCTGAAATTTTTTGCTTTTTCCTGCTCCTCTTAGCATGATAAAGAAGATTCAAAGAGAGTGAGATGCCAGCTCCTTTCATTCAGTCAGTAGCTTCAATCATTTCTGGACGTTTTTCAATGGCAAAAATCAATGAATATTGTAAATGCACAAACAGTAATTTCTCCGCATTGCAAGGTGCAATTCTGAAATTTTTTGCTTTTTCCTGCTCCTCTTAGCGTGATAAACAAGATTCAAAGAGAGTGAGATGCCAGCTCTTTTCATTCAGTCAGTAGCTTCAATCATTTCTGGACGTTTTTCAATGGCAAAAATCAATGAATATTGTAAATGCACAAACTAATTTCTCCGCATTGCAAGGTGCAATTCTGAAATTTTTTGCTTTTTCCTGCTCCTCTTAGCATGATAAAGAAGATTCAAAGAGAGTGAGATGCCAGCTCCTTTCATTCAGTCAGTAGCTTCAAACATTTCTGGTATATGAATAACATGATGTTTTTCAATGGCAAAAATCAATGAATATTGTAAATGCACAAACAGTAATTTCTCCGCATTGCAAGGTGCAATTCTGAAATTTTTTGCTTTTTCCTGCTCCTCTTAGCATGATAAAGAAGATTCAAAGAGAGTGAGATGCCAGCTCCTTTCATTCAGTCAGTAGCTTCAATCATTTCTGGACGTTTTTCAATGGCAAAAATCATTGAATATTGTAAATGCACAAACAGTAATTTCTCCGCATTGCAAGGTGCAATTCTGAAATTTTTTGCTTTTTCCTGCTCCTCTTAGCATGATAAAGAAGATTCAAAGAGTGAGATGCCAGCTCCTTTCATTCAGTCAGTAGCTTCAATCATTTCTGGAATATGAATAACATGATGTTTTTCAATG
This sequence comes from Phyllobates terribilis, assembly GCF_046119375.1. Classification (NCBI taxonomy): domain Eukaryota; kingdom Metazoa; phylum Chordata; class Amphibia; order Anura; family Dendrobatidae; genus Phyllobates; species Phyllobates terribilis. The sequence goes on along the minus strand of NW_027365143.1, from coordinate 40,704 downwards.
GCAAAAATCAATGAATATTGTAAATGCACAAACAGTAATTTCTCCGCATTGCAAGGTGCAATTCTGAAATTTTTTGCTTTTTCCTGCTCCTCTTAGCATGATAAAGAAGATTCAAAGAGAGTGAGATGCCAGCTCCTTTCATTCAGTCAGTAGCTTCAATCATTTCTGGACGTTTTTCAATGGCAAAAATCATTGAATATTGTAAATGCACAAACAGTAATTTCTCCGCATTGCAAGGTGCAATTCTGAAATTTTTTGCTTTTTCCTGCTTCTCTTAGCATGATAAAGAAGATTCAAAGAGAGTGAGATGCCAGCTCCTTTCATTCAGTCAGTAGCTTCAATCATTTCTGGTATATGAATAACATGATGTTTTTCAATGGCAAAAATCAATGAATATTGTAAATGCACAAACAGTAATTTCTCCGCATTGCAAGGTGCAATTCTGAAATTTTTTGCTTTTTCCTGCTCCTCTTAGCATGATAAAGAAGATTCAAAGAGAGTGAGATGCCAGCTCCTTTCATTCAGTCAGTAGCTTCAATCATTTCTGGACGTTTTTCAATGGCAAAAATCAATGAATATTGTAAATGCACAAACAGTAATTTCTCCGCATTGCAAGGTGCAATTCTGAAATTTTTTGCTTTTTCCTGCTCCTCTTAGCATGATAAAGAAGATTCAAAGAGAGTGAGATGCCAGCTCCTTTCATTCAGTCAGTAGCTTCAATCATTTCTGGACGTTTTTCAATGGCAAAAATCAATGAATATTGTAAATGCACAAACAGTAATTTCTCCGCATTGCAAGGTGCAATTCTGAAATTTTTTGCTTTTTCCTGCTCCTCTTAGCATGATAAAGAAGATTAAAAGAGAGTGAGATGCCAGCTCCTTTCATTCAGTCAGTAGCTTCAATCATTTCTGGACGTTTTTCAATGGCAAAAATAAATGAATATTGTAAATGCACAAACAGTAATTTCTCCGCATTGCAAGGTGCAATTCTGAAATTTTTTGCTTTTTCCTGCTCCTCTTAGCATGATAAAGAAGATTCAAAGAGAGTGAGATGCCAGCTCCTTTCATTCAGTCAGTAGCTTCAAACATTTCTGGTATATGAATAACATGATGTTTTTCAATGGCAAAAATCAATGAATATTGTAAATGCACAAACAGTAATTTCTCCGCATTGCAAGGTGCAATTCTGAAATTTTTTGCTTTTTCCTGCTCCTCTTAGCATGATAAAGAAGATTCAAAGAGAGTGAGATGCCAGCTCCTTTCATTCAGTCAGTAGCTTCAATCATTTCTGGTATATGAATAACATGATGTTTTTCAATGGCAAAAATCAATGAATATTGTAAATGCACAAACAGTAATTTTTCCGCATTGCAAGGTGCAATTCTGAAATTTTTTGCTTTTTCCTGCTCCTCTTAGCATGGTAAAGAAGATTCAAAGAGAGTGAGATGCCAGCTCCTTTCATTCAGTCAGTAGCTTCAATCATTTCTGGACGTTTTTCAATGGCAAAAATCATTGAATATTGTAAATGCACAAACAGTAATTTCTCCGCATTGCAAGGTGCAATTCTGAAATTTTTGCTTTTTCCTGCTCCTCTTAGCATGATAAACAAGATTCAAAGAGAGTGAGATGCCAGCTCCTTTCATTCAGTCAGTAGCTTCATTCATTTCTGGATGTTTTTCAATGGCAAAAATCAATGAATATTGTAAATGCACAATCAGTAATTTCTCCACATTGCAAGGTGCAATTCTGAAATTTTTTGCTTTTTCCTGCTCCTCTTAGCATGATAAAGAAGATTCAAAGAGAGTGAGATGCCAGCTCCTTTCATTCAGTCAGTAGCTTCAATCATTTCTGGACGTTTTCCTATGGCAAAAATCAATGAATATTGTAAATGCACAAACAGTAATTTCTCCGCATTGCAAGGTGCAATTCTGAAATTTTTTGCTTTTTCCTGCTCCTCTTAGCATGATAAACAAGATTCAAAGAGAGTGAGATGCCAGCTCCTTTCATTCAGTCAGTAGCTTCAATCATTTCTGGACGTTTTTCAATGGCAAAAATCAATGAATATTGTAAATGCACAAACAGTAATTTCTCCGCATTGCAAGGTGCAATTCTGAAATTTTTTGCTTTTTCCTGCTCCTCTTAGCATGATAAAGAAGATTCAAAGAGAGTGAGATGCCAGCTCCTTTCATTCAGTCAGTAGCTTCAATCATTTCTGGACGTTTTTCAATGGCAAAAATCAATGAATATTGTAAATGCACAAACAGTAATTTCTCCGCATTGCAAGGTGCAATTCTGAAATTTTTTGCTTTTTCCTGCTCCTCTTAGCATGATAAAGAAGATTCAAAGAGAGTGAGATGCCAGCTCCTTTCATTCAGTCAGTAGCTTCAATCATTTCTGGACGTTTTTCAATGGCAAAAATCAATGAATATTGTAAATGCACAAACAGTAATTTCTCCGCATTGCAAGGTGCAATTCTGAAATTTTTTGCTTTTTCCTGCTCCTCTTAGCATGATAAAGAAGATTCAAAGAGAATGAGATGCCAGCTCCTTTCATTCAGTCAGTAGCTTCAATCATTTCTGGTATATGAATAACATGATGTTTTTCAATGGCAAAAATCAATGAATATTGTAAATGCACAAACAGTAATTTCTCCGCATTGCAAGGTGCAATTCTGAAATTTTTTGCTTTTTCCTGCTCCTCTTAGCATGATAAAGAAGATTCAAAGAGAGTGAGATGCCAGCTCCTTTCATTCAGTCAGTAGCTTCAATCATTTCTGGACGTTTTTCAATGGCAAAAATCAATGAATATTGTAAATGCACAAACAGTAATTTCTCCGCATTGCAAGGTGCAATTCTGAAATTTTTTGCTTTTTCCTGCTCCTCTTAGCATGATAAACAAGATTCAAAGAGAGTGAGATGCCAGCTCCTTTCATTCAGTCAGTAGCTTCAATCATTTCTGGACGTTTTTCAATGGCAAAAATCAATGAATATTGTAAATGCACAAACAGTAATTTCTCCGCATTGCAAGGTGCAATTCTGAAATTTTTTGCTTTTTCCTGCTCCTCTTAGCATGATAAAAAAGATTCAAAGAGAGTGAGATGCCAGCTCCTTTCATTCAGTCAGTAGCTTCAAACATTTCTGGTATATGAATAACATGATGTTTTTCAATGGCAAAAATCAATGAATATTGTAGATGCACAAACAGTAATTTCTCCGCATTGCAAGGTGCAATTCTGAAATTTTTTGCTTTTTCCTGCTCCTCTTAGCATGATAAAGAAGATTCAAAGAGAGTGAGATGCCAGCTCCTTTCATTCAGTCAGTAGCTTCAATCATTTCTGGACGTTTTTCAATGGCAAAAATCATTGAATATTGTAAATGCACAAACAGTAATTTCTCCGCATTGCAAGGTGCAATTCTGAAATTTTTTGCTTTTTCCTGCTCATCTTAGCATGATAAAGAAGATTCAAAGAGAGTGAGATGCCAGCTCCTTTCATTCAGTCAGTAGCTTCAATCATTTCTGGTATATGAATAACATGATGTTTTTCAATGGCAAAAATCAATGAATATTGTAAATGCACAAACAGTAATTTCTCCGCATTGCAAGGTGCAATTCTGAAATTTCTTGCTTTTTCCTGCTCCTCTTAGCATGATAAAGAAGATTCAAAGAGAATGAGATGCCAGCTCCTTTCATTCAGTCAGTAGCTTCAATCATTTCTGGACGTTTTTCAATGGCAAAAATCAATGAATATTGTAAATGCACAAACAGTAATTTCTCCGCATTGCAAGGTGCAATTCTGAAATTTTTTGCTTTTTCCTGCTCCTCTTAGCATGATAAACAAGATTCAAAGAGAGTGAGATGCCAGCTCCTTTCATTCAGTCAGTAGCTTCAATCATTTCTGGACGTTTTTCAATGGCAAAAATCAATGAATATTGTAAATGCACAAACAGTAATTTCTCCGCATTGCAAGGTGCAATTCTGAAATTTTTTGCTTTTTCCTGCTCCTCTAAGCATGATAAAGAAGATTCAAAGAGAGTGAGATGCCAGCTCCTTTCCTTCAGTCAGTAGCTTCAAACATTTCTGGTATATGAATAACATGATGTTTTTCAATGGCAAAAATCAATGAATATTGTAAATGCACAAACAGTAATTTCTCCGCATTGCAAGGTGCAATTCTGAAATTTTTTGCTTTTTCCTGCTCCTCTTAGCATGATAAAGAAGATTCAAAGAGAGTGAGATGCCAGCTCCTTTCATTCAGTCAGTAGCTTCAATCATTTCTGGACGTTTTTCAATGGCAAAATTCAATGAATATTGTAAATGCACAAACAGTAATTTCTCCACATTGCAAGGTGCAATTCTGAAATGTTTTGCTTTTTCCTGCTCCTCTTAGCATGATAAAGAAGAATCAAAGAGAGTGAGATGCCAGCTCCTTTCATTCAGTCAGTAGCTTCAATCATTTCTGGACGTTTTTCAGTGGCAAAAATCAATGAATATTGTAAATGCACAGACAGTAATTTCTCCGCATTGCAAGGTGCAATTCTGAAATTTTTTGCTTTTTCCTGCTCCTATTAGCATGATAAAGAAGATTCAAAGAGAGTGAGATGCCAGCTCCTTTCATTCAGTCAGTAGCTTCAAACATTTCTGGTATATGAATAACATGATGTTTTTCAATGGCAAAAATCAATGAATATTGTAAATGCACAAACAGTAATTTCTCCGCATTGCAAGGTGCAATTCTGAAATTTTTTGCTTTTTCCTGCTCCTCTTAGCATGGTAAAGAAGATTCAAAGAGAGTGAGATGCCAGCTCCTTTCATTCAGTCAGTAGCTTCAATCATTTCTGGACGTTTTTCAATGGCAAAAATCATTGAATATTGTAAATGCACAAACAGTAATTTCTCCGCATTGCAAGGTGCAATTCTGAAATTTTTGCTTTTTCCTGCTCCTCTTAGCATGATAAACAAGATTCAAAGAGAGTGAGATGCCAGCTCCTTTCATTCAGTCAGTAGCTTCAATCATTTCTGGACGTTTTTCAATGGCAAAAATCAATGAATATTGTAAATGCACAAACAGTAATTTCTCCGCATTGCAAGGTGCAATTCTGAAATTTTTTGCTTTTTCCTGCTCCTCTTAGCATGATAAAGAAGATTCAAAGAGAGTGAGATGCCAGCTCCTTTCATTCAGTCAGTAGCTTCAATCATTTCTGGACGTTTTTCAATGGCAAAAATCAATGAATATTGTAAATGCACAAACAGTAATTTCTCCGCATTGCAAGGTGCAATTCTGAAATTTTTTGCTTTTTCCTGCTCCTCTTAGCATGATAAACAAGATTCAAAGAGAGTGAGATGCCAGCTCCTTTCATTCAGTCAGTAGCTTCAATCATTTCTGGACGTTTTTCAATGGCAAAAATCAATGAATATTGTAAATGCACAAACAGTAATTTCTCCGCATTGCAAGGTGCAATTCTGAAATGTTTTGCTTTTTCCTGCTCCTCTTAGCATGATAAAGAAGATTCAAAGAGAGTGAGATGCCAGCTCCTTTCATTCAGTCAGTAGCTTCAATCATTTCTGGACGTTTTTCAATGGCAAAAATCAATGAATATTGTAAATGCACAAACAGTAATTTCTCCGCATTGCAAGGTGCAATTCTGAAATTTTTTGCTTTTTCCTGCTCCTCTTAGCATGATAAAGAAGATTCAAAGAGAGTGAGATGCCAGCTCCTTTCATTCAGTCAGTAGCTTCAATCATTTCTGGACGTTTTTCAATGGCAAAAATCAATGAATATTGTAAATGCACAAACAGTAATTTCTCCGCATTGCAAGGTGCAATTCTGAAATTTTTTGCTTTTTCCTGCTCCTCTTAGCATGATAAAGAAGATTCAAAGAGAGTGAGATGCCAGCTCCTTTCATTCAGTCAGTAGCTTCAATCATTTCTGGACGTTTTTCAATGGCAAAAATCAATGAATATTGTAAATGCACAAACAGTAATTTCTCCGCATTGCAAGGTGCAATTCTGAAATTTTTTGCTTTTTCCTGCTCCTCTTAGCATGATAAATAAGATTCAAAGAGAGTGAGATGCCAGCTCCTTTCATTCAGTCAGTAGCTTCAATCATTTCTGGACGTTTTTCAATGGCAAAAATCATTGAATATTGTAAATGCACAAACAGTAATTTCTCCGCATTGCAAGGTGCAATTCTGAAATTTTTTGCTTTTTCCTGCTCCTCTTAGCATGATAAAGAAGATTCAAAGAGAATGAGATGCCAGCTCCTTTCATTCAGTCAGTAGCTTCAATCATTTCTGGTATATGAATAACATGATGTTTTTCAATGGCAAAAATCAATGAATATTGTAAATGCACAAACAGTAATTTCTCCGCATTGCAAGGTGCAATTCTGAAATTTTTTGCTTTTTCCTGCTCCTCTTAGCATGATAAAGAAGATTCAAAGAGAGTGAGATGCCAGCTCCTTTCATTCAGTCAGTAGCTTCAATCATTTCTGGACGTTTTTCAATGGCAAAAATCAATGAATATTGTAAATGCACAAACAGTAATTTCTCCGCATTGCAAGGTGCAATTCTGAAATTTTTTGCTTTTTCCTGCTCCTCTTAGCATGATAAACAAGATTCAAAGAGAGTGAGATGCCAGTTCCTTTCATTCAGTCAGTAGCTTCAATCATTTCTGGACGTTTTTCAATGGCAAAAATCAATGAATATTGTAAATGCACAAACAGTAATTTCTCCGCATTGCAAGGTGCAATTCTGAAATTTTTTGCTTTTTCCTGCTCCTCTTAGCATGATAAAAAAGATTCAAAGAGAGTGAGATGCCAGCTCCTTTCATTCAGTCAGTAGCTTCAAACATTTCTGGTATATGAATAACATGATGTTTTTCAATGGCAAAAATCAATGAATATTGTAGATGCACAAACAGTAATTTCTCCGCATTGCAAGGTGCAATTCTGAAATTTTTTGCTTTTTCCTGCTCCTCTTAGCATAATAAAGAAGATTCAAAGAGAGTGAGATGCCAGCTCCTTTCATTCAGTCAGTAGCTTCAATCATTTCTGGACGTTTTTCAATGGCAAAAATCATTGAATATTGTAAATGCACAAACAGCAATTTCTCCGCATTGCAAGGTGCAATTCTGAATTTTTTTGCTTTTTCCTGCTCACCTTAGCATGATAAAGAAGATTCAAAGAGAGTGAGATGCCAGCTCCTTTCATTCAGTCAGTAGCTTCAATCATTTCTGGTATATGAATAACATGATGTTTTTCAATGGCAAAAATCAATGAATATTGTAAATGCACAAACAGTAATTTCTCCGCATTGCAAGGTGCAATTCTGAAATTTTTTGCTTTTTCCTGCTCCTCTTAGCATGATAAAGAAGATTCAAAGAGAATGAGATGCCAGCTCCTTTCATTCAGTCAGTAGCTTCAATCATTTCTGGACGTTTTTCAATGGCAAAAATCAATGAATATTGTAAATGCACAAACAGTAATTTCTCCGCATTGCAAGGTGCAATTCTGAAATTTTTTGCTTTTTCCTGCTCCTCTTAGCATGATAAACAAGATTCAAAGAGAGTGAGATGCCAGCTCCTTTCATTCAGTCAGTAGCTTCAATCATTTCTGGACGTTTGTCAATGGCAAAAATCAATGAATATTGTAAATGCACAAACAGTAATTTCTCCGCATTGCAAGGTGCAATTCTGAAATTTTTTGCTTTATCCTGCTCCTCTAAGCATGATAAAGAAGATTCAAAGAGAGTGAGATGCCAGCTCCTTTCCTTCAGTCAGTAGCTTCAAACATTTCTGGTATATGAATAACATGATGTTTTTCAAAGGCAAAAATCAATGAATATTGTAAATGCACAAACAGTAATTTCTCCGCATTGCAAGGTGCAATTCTGAAATTTTTTGCTTTTTCCTGCTCCTCTTAGCATGATAAAGAAGATTCAAAGAGAGTGAGATGCCAGCTCCTTTCATTCAGTCAGTAGCTTCAATCATTTCTGGACGTTTTTCAATGGCAAAAATCAATGAATATTGTAAATGCACAAACAGTAATTTCTCCACATTGCAAGGTGCAATTCTGAAATTTTTTGCTTTTTCCTGCTCCTCTTAGCATGATAAAGAAGAATCAAAGAGAGTGAGATGCCAGCTCCTTTCATTCAGTCAGTAGCTTCAATCATTTCTGGACGTTTTTCAGTGGCAAAAATCAATGAATATTGTAAATGCACAGACAGTAATTTCTCCGCATTGCAAGGTGCAATTCTGAAATTTTTTGCTTTTTCCTGCTCCTCTTAGCATGATAAACAAGATTCAAAGAGAGTGAGATGCCAGCTCCTTTCATTCAGTCAGTAGCTTCAATCATTTCTGGACGTTTTTCAATGGCAAAAATCATTGAATATTGTAAATGCACAAACAGTAATTTCTCCGCATTGCAAGGTGCAATTCTGAAATTTTTTGCTTTTTCCTGCTCCTCTTAGCATGATAAAGAAGATTCAAAGAGAATGAGATGCCAGCTCCTTTCATTCAGTCAGTAGCTTCAATCATTTCTGGTATATGAATAACATGATGTTTTTCAATGGCAAAAATCAATGAATATTGTAAATGCACAAACAGTAATTTCTCCGCATTGCAAGGTGCAATTCTGAAATTTTTTGCTTTTTCCTGCTCCTCTTAGCATGATAAAGAAGATTCAAAGAGAGTGAGATGCCAGCTCCTTTCATTCAGTCAGTAGCTTCAATCATTTCTGGACGTTTTTCAATGGCAAAAATCAATGAATATTGTAAATGCACAAACAGTAATTTCTCCGCATTGCAAGGTGCAATTCTGAAATTTTTTGCTTTTTCCTGCTCCTCTTAGCATGATAAACAAGATTCAAAGAGAGTGAGATGCCAGTTCCTTTCATTCAGTCAGTAGCTTCAATCATTTCTGGACGTTTTTCAATGGCAAAAATCAATGAATATTGTAAATGCACAAACAGTAATTTCTCCGCATTGCAAGGTGCAATTCTGAAATTTTTTGCTTTTTCCTGCTCCTCTTAGCATGATAAAAAAGATTCAAAGAGAGTGAGATGCCAGCTCCTTTCATTCAGTCAGTAGCTTCAAACATTTCTGGTATATGAATAGCATGATGTTTTTCAATGGCAAAAATCAATGAATATTGTAGATGCACAAACAGTAATTTCTCCGCATTGCAAGGTGCAATTCTGCAATTTTTTGCTTTTTCCTGCTCCTCTTAGCATGATAAAGAAGATTCAAAGAGAATGAGATGCCAGCTCCTTTCATTCAGTCAGTAGCTTCAATCATTTCTGGACGTTTTTCAATGGCAAAAATCATTGAATATTGTAAATGCACAAACAGCAATTTCTCCGCATTGCAAGGTGCAATTCTGAATTTTTTTGCTTTTTCCTGCTCACCTTAGCATGATAAAGAAGATTCAAAGAGAGTGAGATGCCAGCTCCTTTCATTCAGTCAGTAGCTTCAATCATTTCTGGTATATGAATAACATGATGTTTTTCAATGGCAAAAATCAATGAATATTGTAAATGCACAAACAGTAATTTCTCCACATTGCAAGGTGCAATTCTGAAATTTTTTGCTTTTTCCTGCTCCTCTTAGCATGATAAAGAAGATTCAAAGAGAATGAGATGCCAGCTCCTTTCATTCAGTCAGTAGCTTCAATCATTTCTGTACGTTTTTCAATGGCAAAAATCAATGAATATTGTAAATGCACAAACAGTAATTTCTCCGCATTGCAAGGTGCAATTCTGAAATTTTTTGCTTTTTCCTGCTCCTCTTAGCATGATAAACAAGATTCAAAGAGAGTGAGATGCCAGCTCCTTTCATTCAGTCAGTAGCTTCAATCATTTCTGGACGTTTGTCAATGGCAAAAATCAATGAATATTGTAAATGCACAAACAGTAATTTCTCCGCATTGCAAGGTGCAATTCTGAAATTTTTTGCTTTTTCCTGCTCCTCTAAGCATGATAAAGAAGATTCAAAGAGAGTGAGATGCCAGCTCCTTTCCTTCAGTCAGTAGCTTCAAACATTTCTGGTATATGAATAACATGATGTTTTTCAATGGCAAAAATCAATGAATATTGTAAATGCACAAACAGTAATTTCTCCGCATTGCAAGGTGCAATTCTGAAATTTTTTGCTTTTTCCTGCTCCTCTTAGCATGATAAAGAAGATTCAAAGAGAGTGAGATGCCAGCTCCTTTCATTCAGTCAGTAGCTTCAATCATTTCTGGACGTTTTTCAATGGCAAAAATCATTGAATATTGTAAATGCACAAACAGTAATTTCTCCGCATTGCAAGGTGCAATTCTGAAATTTTTTGCTTTTTCCTGCTCCTCTTAGCATGATAAAGAAGATTCAAAGAGAGTGAGATGCCAGCTCCTTTCATTCAGTCAGTAGCTTCAATCATTTCTGGTATATGAATAACATGATGTTTTTCAATGGCAAAAATCAATGAATATTGTAAATGCACAAACAGTAATTTCTCCGCATTGCAAGGTGCAATTCTGAAATTTTTTGCTTTTTCCTGCTCCTCTTAGCATGATAAAGAAGATTCAAAGAGAGTGAGATGCCAGCTCCTTTCATTCAGTCAGTAGCTTCAATCATTTCTGGACGTTTTTCAATGGCAAAAATCAATGAATATTGTAAATGCACAAACAGTAATTTCTCCGCATTGCAAGGTGCAATTCTGAAATTTTTTGCTTTTTCCTGCTCCTCTTAGCATGATAAACAAGATTCAAAGAGAGTGAGATGCCAGCTCCTTTCATTCAGTCAGTAGCTTCAATCATTTCTGGACGTTTTTCAATGGCAAAAATCAATGAATATTGTAAATGCACAAACAGTAATTTCTCCGCATTGCAAGGTGCAATTCTGAAATTTTTTGCTTTTTTCTGCTCTTCTCAGCATGATAAAGAAGACTCAAAGAGAGTGAGATGCCAGCTCCTTTCATTCAGTCAGTAGCTTCAAACATTTCTGGTATATGAATAACATGATGTTTTTCAATGGCAAGAATCAATGAATATTGTAAATGCACAAACAGTAATTTCTCCGCATTGCAAGGTGCAATTCTGAAATTTTTTGCTTTTTCCTGCTCCTCTTAGCATGATAAAGAAGATTCAAAGAGAGTGAGATGCCAGCTCCTTTCATTCAGTCAGTAGCTTCAATCATTTCTGGACGTTTTTCAATGGCAAAAATCAATGAATATTGTAAATGCACAAACAGTAATTTCTCCGCATTGCAAGGTGCAATTCTGAAATTTTTTGCTTTTTCCTGCTCCTCTTAGCATGATAAAGAAGATTCAAAGAGAGTGAGATGCCAGCTCCTTTCATTCAGTCAGTAGCTTCAATCATTTCTGGACGTTTTTCAATGGCAAAAATCATTGAATATTGTAAATGCACAAACAGTAATTTCTCCGCATTGCAAGGTGCAATTCTGAAATTTTTTGCTTTTTCCTGCTCCTCTTAGCATGATAAAGAAGATTCAAAGAGAGTGAGATGCCAGCTCCTTTCATTCAGTCAGTAGCTTCAATCATTTCTGGTATATGAATAACATGATGTTTTTCAATGGCAAAAATCAATGAATATTGTAAATGCACAAACAGTAATTTCTCCGCATTGCAAGGTGCAATTCTGAAATTTTTTGCTTTTTCCTGCTCCTCTTAGCATGATAAAGAAGATTCAAAGAGAGTGAGATGCCAGCTCCTTTCATTCAGTCAGTAGCTTCAATCATTTCTGGACGTTTTTCAATGGCAAAAATCATTGAATATTGTAAATGCACAAACAGTAATTTCTCCGCATTGCAAGGTGCAATTCTGAAATTTTTTGCTTTTTCCTGCTCCTCTTAGCATGATAAAGAAGATTCAAAGAGAGTGAGATGCCAGCTCCTTTCATTCAGTCAGTAGCTTCAATCATTTCTGGACGTTTTTTCAATGGCAAAAATCATTGAATATTGTAAATGCACAAACAGTAATTTCTCCGCATTGCAAGGTGCAATTCTGAAATTTTTTGCTTTTTCCTGCTCCTCTTAGCATGATAAACAAGATTCAAAGAGAGTGAGATGCCAGCTCCTTTCATTCAGTCAGTAGCTTCAATCATTTCTGGACGTTTTTCAATGGCAAAAATCAATGAATATTGTAAATGCACAAACAGTAATTTCTCCGCATTGCAAGGTGCAATTCTGAAATTTTTTGCTTTTTCCTGCTCCTCTTAGCATGATAAAGAAGATTCAAAGAGAGTGAGATGCCAGCTCCTTTCATTCAGTCAGTAGCTACAATCATTTCTGGACGTTTTTCAATGGCAAAAATCAATGAATATTGTAAATGCACAAACAGTAATTTCTCCGCATTGCAAGGTGCAATTCTGAAATTTTTTGCTTTTTCCTGCTCCTCTTAGCATGATAAAGAAGATTCAAAGAGAGTGAGATGCCAGCTCCTTTCATTCAGTCAGTAGCTTCAATCATTTCTGGACGTTTTTCAATGGCAAAAATCAATGAATATTGTAAATGCACAAACAGTAATTTCTCCGCATTGCAAGGTGCAATTCTGAAATTTTTTGCTTTTTCCTGCTCCTCTTAGCATGATAAACAAGATTCAAAGAGAGTGAGATGCCAGCTCCTTTCATTCAGTCAGTAGCTTCAATCATTTCTGGACGTTTGTCAATGGCAAAAATCAATGAATATTGTAAATGCACAAACAGTAATTTCTCCGCATTGCAAGGTGCAATTCTGAAATTTTTTGCTTTTTCCTGCTCCTCTAAGCATGATAAAGAAGATTCAAAGAGAGTGAGATGCCAGCTCCTTTCCTTCAGTCAGTAGCTTCAAACATTTCTGGTATATGAATAACATGATGTTTTTCAATGGCAAAAATCAATGAATATTGTAAATGCACAAACAGTAATTTCTCCGCATTGCAAGGTGCAATTCTGAAATTTTTTGCTTTTTCCTGCTCCTCTTAGCATGATAAAGAAGATTCAAAGAGAGTGAGATGCCAGCTCCTTTCATTCAGTCAGTAGCTTCAATCATTTCTGGACGTTTTTCAATGGCAAAAATCATTGAATATTGTAAATGCACAAACAGTAATTTCTCCGCATTGCAAGGTGCAATTCTGAAATTTTTTGCTTTTTCCTGCTCCTCTTAGCATGATAAAGAAGATTCAAAGAGAGTGAGATGCCAGCTCCTTTCATTCAGTCAGTAGCTTCAATCATTTCTGGTATATGAATAACATGATGTTTTTCAATGGCAAAAATCAATGAATATTGTAAATGCACAAACAGTAATTTCTCCGCATTGCAAGGTGCAATTCTGAAATTTTTTGCTTTTTCCTGCTCCTCTTAGCATGATAAAGAAGATTCAAAGAGAGTGAGATGCCAGCTCCTTTCATTCAGTCAGTAGCTTCAATCATTTCTGGACGTTTTTCAATGGCAAAAATCATTGAATATTGTAAATGCACAAACAGTAATTTCTCCGCATTGCAAGGTGCAATTCTGAAATTTTTTGCTTTTTTCTGCTCCTCTCAGCATGATAAAGAAGACTCAAAGAGAGTGAGATGCCAGCTCCTTTCATTCAGTCAGTAGCTTCAAACATTTCTGGTATATGAATAACATGATGTTTTTCAATGGCAAAAATCAATGAATATTGTAAATGCACAAACAGTAATTTCTCCGCATTGCAAGGTGCAATTCTGAAATTTTTTGCTTTTTCCTGCTCCTCTTAGCATGATAAAGAAGATTCAAAGAGAGTGAGATGCCAGCTCCTTTCATTCAGTCAGTAGCTTCAATCATTTCTGGACGTTTTTCAATGGCAAAAATCAATGAATATTGTAAATGCACAAACAGTAATTTCTCCGCATTGCAAGGTGCAATTCTGAAATTTTTTGCTTTTTCCTGCTCCTCTTAGCATGATAAACAAGATTCAAAGAGAGTGAGATGCCAGCTCCTTTCATTCAGTCAGTAGCTTCAATCATTTCTGGACGTTTTTCAATGGCAAAAATCAATGAATATTGTAAATGCACAAACAGTAATTTCTCCGCATTGCAAGGTGCAATTCTGAAATTTTTTGCTTTTTCCTGCTCCTCTTAGCATGATAAAGAAGATTCAAAGAGAGTGAGATGCCAGCTCCTTTCATTCAGTCAGTAGCTACAATCATTTCTGGACGTTTTTCAATGGCAAAAATCAATGAATATTGTAAATGCACAAACAGTAATTTCTCCGCATTGCAAGGTGCAATTCTGAAATTTTTTGCTTTTTCCTGCTCCTCTTAGCATGATAAAGAAGATTCAAAGAGAGTGAGATGCCAGCTCCTTTCATTCAGTCAGTAGCTTCAAACATTTCTGGTATATGAATAACATGATGTTTTTCAATGGCAAAAATCAATGAATATTGTAAATGCACAAACAGTAATTTCTCCGCATTGCAAGGTGCAATTCTGAAATTTTTTGCTTTTTCCTGCTCCTCTTAGCATGGTAAAGAAGATTCAAAGAGAGTGAGATGCCAGCTCCTTTCATTCAGTCAGTAGCTTCAATCATTTCTGGACGTTTTTCAATGGCAAAAATCATTGAATATTGTAAATGCACAAACAGTAATTTCTCCGCATTGCAAGGTGCAATTCTGAAATTTTTGCTTTTTCCTGCTCCTCTTAGCATGATAAACAAGATTCAAAGAGAGTGAGATGCCAGCTCCTTTCATTCAGTCAGTAGCTTCAATCATTTCTGGACGTTTTTCAATGGCAAAAATCAATGAATATTGAAAATGCACAAACAGTAATTTCTCCGCATTGCAAGGTGCAATTCTGAAATTTTTTGCTTTTTCCTGCTCCTCTTAGCATGATAAAGAAGATTCAAAGAGAGTGAGATGCCAGCTCCTTTCATTCAGTCAGTAGCTTCAATCATTTCTGGACGTTTTCCTATGGCAAAAATCAATGAATATTGTAAATGCACAAACAGTAATTTCTCCGCATTGCAAGGTGCAATTCTGAAATTTTTTGCTTTTTCCTGCTCCTCTTAGCATGATAAACAAGATTCAAAGAGAGTGAGATGCCAGCTCCTTTCATTCAGTCAGTAGCTTCAATCATTTCTGGACGTTTTTCAATGGCAAAAATCAATGAATATTGTAAATGCACAAACAGTAATTTCTCCGCATTGCAAGGTGCAATTCTGAAATTTTTTGCTTTTTCCTGCTCCTCTTAGCATGATAAAGAAGATTCAAAGAGAGTGAGATGCCAGCTCCTTTCATTCAGTCAGTAGCTTCAATCATTTCTGGACGTTTTTCAATGGCAAAAATCAATGAATATTGTAAATGCACAAACAGTAATTTCTCCGCATTGCAAGGTGCAATTCTGAAATTTTTTGCTTTTTCCTGCTCCTCTTAGCATGATAAAGAAGATTCAAAGAGAGTGAGATGCCAGCTCCTTTCATTCAGTCAGTAGCTTCAATCATTTCTGGACGTTTTTCAATGGCAAAAATCAATGAATATTGTAAATGCACAAACAGTAATTTCTCCGCATTGCAAGGTGCAATTCTGAAATTTTTTGCTTTTTCCTGCTCCTCTTAGCATGATAAAGAAGATTCAAAGAGAATGAGATGCCAGCTCCTTTCATTCAGTCAGTAGCTTCAATCATTTCTGGTATATGAATAACATGATGTTTTTCAATGGCAAAAATCAATGAATATTGTAAATGCACAAACAGTAATTTCTCCGCATTGCAAGGTGCAATTCTGAAATTTTTTGCTTTTTCCTGCTCCTCTTAGCATGATAAAGAAGATTCAAAGAGAGTGAGATGCCAGCTCCTTTCATTCAGTCAGTAGCTTCAATCATTTCTGGACGTTTTTCAATGGCAAAAATCAATGAATATTGTAAATGCACAAACAGTAATTTCTCCGCATTGCAAGGTGCAATTCTGAAATTTTTTGCTTTTTCCTGCTCCTCTTAGCATGATAAACAAGATTCAAAGAGAGTGAGATGCCAGCTCCTTTCATTCAGTCAGTAGCTTCAATCATTTCTGGACGTTTTTCAATGGCAAAAATCAATGAATATTGTAAATGCACAAACAGTAATTTCTCCGCATTGCAAGGTGCAATTCTGAAATTTTTTGCTTTTTCCTGCTCCTCTTAGCATGATAAAAAAGATTCAAAGAGAGTGAGATGCCAGCTCCTTTCATTCAGTCAGTAGCTTCAAACATTTCTGGTATATGAATAACATGATGTTTTTCAATGGCAAAAATCAATGAATATTGTAGATGCACAAACAGTAATTTCTCCGCATTGCAAGGTGCAATTCTGAAATTTTTTGCTTTTTCCTGCTCCTCTTAGCATGATAAAGAAGATTCAAAGAGAGTGAGATGCCAGCTCCTTTCATTCAGTCAGTAGCTTCAATCATTTCTGGACGTTTTTCAATGGCAAAAATCATTGAATATTGTAAATGCACAAACAGTAATTTCTCCGCATTGCAAGGTGCAATTCTGAAATTTTTTGCTTTTTCCTGCTCATCTTAGCATGATAAAGAAGATTCAAAGAGAGTGAGATGCCAGCTCCTTTCATTCAGTCAGTAGCTTCAATCATTTCTGGTATATGAATAACATGATGTTTTTCAATGGCAAAAATCAATGAATATTGTAAATGCACAAACAGTAATTTCTCCGCATTGCAAGGTGCAATTCTGAAATTTTTTGCTTTTTCCTGCTCCTCTTAGCATGATAAAGAAGATTCAAAGAGAATGAGATGCCAGCTCCTTTCATTCAGTCAGTAGCTTCAATCATTTCTGGACGTTTTTCAATGGCAAAAATCAATGAATATTGTAAATGCACAAACAGTAATTTCTCCGCATTGCAAGGTGCAATTCTGAAATTTTTTGCTTTTTCCTGCTCCTCTTAGCATGATAAACAAGATTCAAAGAGAGTGAGATGCCAGCTCCTTTCATTCAGTCAGTAGCTTCAATCATTTCTGGACGTTTTTCAATGGCAAAAATCAATGAATATTGTAAATGCACAAACAGTAATTTCTCCGCATTGCAAGGTGCAATTCTGAAATTTTTTGCTTTTTCCTGCTCCTCTAAGCATGATAAAGAAGATTCAAAGAGAGTGAGATGCCAGCTCCTTTCCTTCAGTCAGTAGCTTCAAACATTTCTGGTATATGAATAACATGATGTTTTTCAATGGCAAAAATCAATGAATATTGTAAATGCACAAACAGTAATTTCTCCGCATTGCAAGGTGCAATTCTGAAATTTTTTGCTTTTTCCTGCTCCTCTTAGCATGATAAAGAAGATTCAAAGAGAGTGAGATGCCAGCTCCTTTCATTCAGTCAGTAGCTTCAATCATTTCTGGACGTTTTTCAATGGCAAAAATCAATGAATATTGTAAATGCACAAACAGTAATTTCTCCACATTGCAAGGTGCAATTCTGAAATTTTTTGCTTTTTCCTGCTCCTCTTAGCATGATAAAGAAGAATCAAAGAGAGTGAGATGCCAGCTCCTTTCATTCAGTCAGTAGCTTCAATCATTTCTGGACGTTTTTCAGTGGCAAAAATCAATGAATATTGTAAATGCACAGACAGTAATTTCTCCGCATTGCAAGGTGCAATTCTGAAATTTTTTGCTTTTTCCTGCTCCTCTTAGCATGATAAAGAAGATTCAAAGAGAGTGAGATGCCAGCTCCTTTCATTCAGTCAGTAGCTTCAAACATTTCTGGTAAATGAATAACATGATGTTTTTCAATGGCAAAAATCAATGAATTTTGTAAATGCACAAGCACTAATTTCTCCGCATTGCAAGGTGCAATTCTGAAATTTTTTGCTTTTTCCTGCTCCTCTTAGCATGGTAAAGAAGATTCAAAGAGAGTGAGATGCCAGCTCCTTTCATTCAGTCAGTAGCTTCAATCATTTCTGGACGTTTTTCAATGGCAAAAATCATTGAATATTGTAAATGCACAAACAGTAATTTCTCCGCATTGCAAGGTGCAATTCTGAAATTTTTGCTTTTTCCTGCTCCTCTTAGCATGATAAACAAGATTCAAAGAGAGTGAGATGCCAGCTCCTTTCATTCAGTCAGTAGCTTCAATCATTTCTGGACGTTTTTCAATGGCAAAAATCAATGAATATTGTAAATGCACAAACAGTAATTTCTCCGCATTGCAAGGTGCAATTCTGAAATTTTTTGCTTTTTCCTGCTCCTCTTAGCATGATAAAGAAGATTCAAAGAGAGTGAGATGCCAGCTCCTTTCATTCAGTCAGTAGCTTCAATCATTTCTGGACGTTTTTCAATGGCAAAAATCAATGAATATTGTAAATGCACAAACAGTAATTTCTCCGCATTGCAAGGTGCAATTCTGAAATTTTTTGCTTTTTCCTGCTCCTCTTAGCATGATAAACAAGATTCAAAGAGAGTGAGATGCCAGCTCCTTTCATTCAGTCAGTAGCTTCAATCATTTCTGGACGTTTTTCAATGGCAAAAATCAATGAATATTGTAAATGCACAAACAGTAATTTCTCCGCATTGCAAGGTGCAATTCTGAAATGTTTTGCTTTTTCCTGCTCCTCTTAGCATGATAAAGAAGATTCAAAGAGAGTGAGATGCCAGCTCCTTTCATTCAGTCAGTAGCTTCAATCATTTCTGGACGTTTTTCAATGGCAAAAATCAATGAATATTGTAAATGCACAAACAGTAATTTCTCCGCATTGCAAGGTGCAATTCTGAAATTTTTTGCTTTTTCCTGCTCCTCTTAGCATGATAAAGATTCAAAGAGAGTGAGATGCCAGCTCCTTTCATTCAGTCAGTAGCTTCAATCATTTCTGGACGTTTTTCAATGGCAAAAATCAATGAATATTGTAAATGCACAAACAGTAATTTCTCCGCATTGCAAGGTGCAATTCTGAAATTTTTTGCTTTTTCCTGCTCCTCTTAGCATGATAAAGAAGATTCAAAGAGAGTGAGATGCCAGCTCCTTTCATTCAGTCAGTAGCTTCAATCATTTCTGGACATTTTTCAATGGCAAAAATCAATGAATATTGTAAATGCACAAACAGTAATTTCTCCGCATTGCAAGGTGCAATTCTGAAATTTTTTGCTTTTTCCTGCTCCTCTTAGCATGATAAACAAGATTCAAAGAGAGTGAGATGCCAGCTCCTTTCATTCAGTCAGTAGCTTCAATCATTTCTGGACGTTTTTCAATGGCAAAAATCATTGAATATTGTAAATGCACAAACAGTAATTTCTCCGCATTGCAAGGTGCAATTCTGAAATTTTTTGCTTTTTCCTGCTCCTCTTAGCATGATAAAGAAGATTCAAAGAGAATGAGATGCCAGCTCCTTTCATTCAGTCAGTAGCTTCAATCATTTCTGGTATATGAATAACATGATGTTTTTCAATGGCAAAAATCAATGAATATTGTAAATGCACAAACAGTAATTTCTCCGCATTGCAAGGTGCAATTCTGAAATTTTTTGCTTTTTCCTGCTCCTCTTAGCATGATAAAGAAGATTCAAAGAGAGTGAGATGCCAGCTCCTTTCATTCAGTCAGTAGCTTCAATCATTTCTGGACGTTTTTCAATGGCAAAAATCAATGAATATTGTAAATGCACAAACAGTAATTTCTCCGCATTGCAAGGTGCAATTCTGAAATTTTTTGCTTTTTCCTGCTCCTCTTAGCATGATAAACAAGATTCAAAGAGAGTGAGATGCCAGTTCCTTTCATTCAGTCAGTAGCTTCAATCATTTCTGGACGTTTTTCAATGGCAAAAATCAATGAATATTGTAAATGCACAAACAGTAATTTCTCCGCATTGCAAGGTGCAATTCTGAAATTTTTTGCTTTTTCCTGCTCCTCTTAGCATGATAAAAAAGATTCAAAGAGAGTGAGATGCCAGCTCCTTTCATTCAGTCAGTAGCTTCAAACATTTCTGGTATATGAATAACATGATGTTTTTCAATGGCAAAAATCAATGAATATTGTAGATGCACAAACAGTAATTTCTCCGCATTGCAAGGTGCAATTCTGAAATTTTTTGCTTTTTCCTGCTCCTCTTAGCATAATAAAGAAGATTCAAAGAGAGTGAGATGCCAGCTCCTTTCATTCAGTCAGTAGCTTCAATCATTTCTGGACGTTTTTCAATGGCAAAAATCATTGAATATTGTAAATGCACAAACAGCAATTTCTCCGCATTGCAAGGTGCAATTCTGAATTTTTTTGCTTTTTCCTGCTCACCTTAGCATGATAAAGAAGATTCAAAGAGAGTGAGATGCCAGCTCCTTTCATTCAGTCAGTAGCTTCAATCATTTCTGGTATATGAATAACATGATGTTTTTCAATGGCAAAAATCAATGAATATTGTAAATGCACAAACAGTAATTTCTCCGCATTGCAAGGTGCAATTCTGAAATTTTTTGCTTTTTCCTGCTCCTCTTAGCATGATAAAGAAGATTCAAAGAGAATGAGATGCCAGCTCCTTTCATTCAGTCAGTAGCTTCAATCATTTCTGGACGTTTTTCAATGGCAAAAATCAATGAATATTGTAAATGCACAAACAGTAATTTCTCCGCATTGCAAGGTGCAATTCTGAAATTTTTTGCTTTTTCCTGCTCCTCTTAGCATGATAAACAAGATTCAAAGAGAGTGAGATGCCAGCTCCTTTCATTCAGTCAGTAGCTTCAATCATTTCTGGACGTTTGTCAATGGCAAAAATCAATGAATATTGTAAATGCACAAACAGTAATTTCTCCGCATTGCAAGGTGCAATTCTGAAATTTTTTGCTTTATCCTGCTCCTCTAAGCATGATAAAGAAGATTCAAAGAGAGTGAGATGCCAGCTCCTTTCCTTCAGTCAGTAGCTTCAAACATTTCTGGTATATGAATAACATGATGTTTTTCAAAGGCAAAAATCAATGAATATTGTAAATGCACAAACAGTAATTTCTCCGCATTGCAAGGTGCAATTCTGAAATTTTTTGCTTTTTCCTGCTCCTCTTAGCATGATAAAGAAGATTCAAAGAGAGTGAGATGCCAGCTCCTTTCATTCAGTCAGTAGCTTCAATCATTTCTGGACGTTTTTCAATGGCAAAAATCAATGAATATTGTAAATGCACAAACAGTAATTTCTCCACATTGCAAGGTGCAATTCTGAAATTTTTTGCTTTTTCCTGCTCCTCTTAGCATGATAAAGAAGAATCAAAGAGAGTGAGATGCCAGCTCCTTTCATTCAGTCAGTAGCTTCAATCATTTCTGGACGTTTTTCAGTGGCAAAAATCAATGAATATTGTAAATGCACAGACAGTAATTTCTCCGCATTGCAAGGTGCAATTCTGAAATTTTTTGCTTTTTCCTGCTCCTCTTAGCATGATAAACAAGATTCAAAGAGAGTGAGATGCCAGCTCCTTTCATTCAGTCAGTAGCTTCAATCATTTCTGGACGTTTTTCAATGGCAAAAATCATTGAATATTGTAAATGCACAAACAGTAATTTCTCCGCATTGCAAGGTGCAATTCTGAAATTTTTTGCTTTTTCCTGCTCCTCTTAGCATGATAAAGAAGATTCAAAGAGAATGAGATGCCAGCTCCTTTCATTCAGTCAGTAGCTTCAATCATTTCTGGTATATGAATAACATGATGTTTTTCAATGGCAAAAATCAATGAATATTGTAAATGCACAAACAGTAATTTCTCCGCATTGCAAGGTGCAATTCTGAAATTTTTTGCTTTTTCCTGCTCCTCTTAGCATGATAAAGAAGATTCAAAGAGAGTGAGATGCCAGCTCCTTTCATTCAGTCAGTAGCTTCAATCATTTCTGGACGTTTTTCAATGGCAAAAATCAATGAATATTGTAAATGCACAAACAGTAATTTCTCCGCATTGCAAGGTGCAATTCTGAAATTTTTTGCTTTTTCCTGCTCCTCTTAGCATGATAAACAAGATTCAAAGAGAGTGAGATGCCAGTTCCTTTCATTCAGTCAGTAGCTTCAATCATTTCTGGACGTTTTTCAATGGCAAAAATCAATGAATATTGTAAATGCACAAACAGTAATTTCTCCGCATTGCAAGGTGCAATTCTGAAATTTTTTGCTTTTTCTTGCTCCTCTTAGCATGATAAAAAAGATTCAAAGAGAGTGAGATGCCAGCTCCTTTCATTCAGTCAGTAGCTTCAAACATTTCTGGTATATGAATAGCATGATGTTTTTCAATGGCAAAAATCAATGAATATTGTAGATGCACAAACAGTAATTTCTCCGCATTGCAAGGTGCAATTCTGAAATTTTTTGCTTTTTCCTGCTCCTCTTAGCATGATAAAGAAGATTCAAAGAGAATGAGATGCCAGCTCCTTTCATTCAGTCAGTAGCTTCAATCATTTCTGGACGTTTTTCAATGGCAAAAATCATTGAATATTGTAAATGCACAAACAGCAATTTCTCCGCATTGCAAGGTGCAATTCTGAATTTTTTTGCTTTTTCCTGCTCACCTTAGCATGATAAAGAAGATTCAAAGAGAGTGAGATGCCAGCTCCTTTCATTCAGTCAGTAGCTTCAATCATTTCTGGTATATGAATAACATGATGTTTTTCAATGGCAAAAATCAATGAATATTGTAAATGCACAAACAGTAATTTCTCCACATTGCAAGGTGCAATTCTGAAATTTTTTGCTTTTTCCTGCTCCTATTAGCATGATAAAGAAGATTCAAAGAGAATGAGATGCCAGCTCCTTTCATTCAGTCAGTAGCTTCAATCATTTCTGGACGTTTTTCAATGGCAAAAATCAATGAATATTGTAAATGCACAAACAGTAATTTCTCCGCATTGCAAGGTGCAATTCTGAAATTTTTTGCTTTTTCCTGCTCCTCTTAGCATGATAAACAAGATTCAAAGAGAGTGAGATGCCAGCTCCTTTCATTCAGTCAGTAGCTTCAATCATTTCTGGACGTTTGTCAATGGCAAAAATCAATGAATATTGTAAATGCACAAACAGTAATTTCTCCGCATTGCAAGGTGCAATTCTGAAATTTTTTGCTTTTTACTGCTCCTCTAAGCATGATAAAGAAGATTCAAAGAGAGTGAGATGCCAGCTCCTTTCCTTCAGTCAGTAGCTTCAAACATTTCTGGTATATGAATAACATGATGTTTTTCAATGGCAAAAATCAATGAATATTGTAAATGCACAAACAGTAATTTCTCCGCATTGCAAGGTGCAATTCTGAAATTTTTTGCTTTTTCCTGCTCCTCTTAGCATGATAAAGAAGATTCAAAGAGAGTGAGATGCCAGCTCCTTTCATTCAGTCAGTAGCTTCAATCATTTCTGGACGTTTTTCAATGGCAAAAATCATTGAATATTGTAAATGCACAAACAGTAATTTCTCCGCATTGCAAGGTGCAATTCTGAAATTTTTTGCTTTTTCCTGCTCCTCTTAGCATGATAAAGAAGATTCAAAGAGAGTGAGATGCCAGCTCCTTTCATTCAGTCAGTAGCTTCAATCATTTCTGGTATATGAATAACATGATGTTTTTCAATGGCAAAAATCAATGAATATTGTAAATGCACAAACAGTAATTTCTCCGCATTGCAAGGTGCAATTCTGAAATTTTTTGCTTTTTCCTGCTCCTCTTAGCATGATAAAGAAGATTCAAAGAGAGTGAGATGCCAGCTCCTTTCATTCAGTCAGTAGCTTCAATCATTTCTGGACGTTTTTCAATGGCAAAAATCATTGAATATTGTAAATGCACAAACAGTAATTTCTCCGCATTGCAAGGTGCAATTCTGAAATTTTTTGCTTTTTCCTGCTCCTCTTAGCATGATAAACAAGATTCAAAGAGAGTGAGATGCCAGCTCCTTTCATTCAGTCAGTAGCTTCAATCATTTCTGGACGTTTTTCAATGGCAAAAATCAATGAATATTGTAAATGCACAAACAGTAATTTCTCCGCATTGCAAGGTGCAATTCTGAAATGTTTTGCTTTTTCCTGCTCCTCTTAGCATGATAAAGAAGATTCAAAGAGAGTGAGATGCCAGCTCCTTTCATTCAGTCAGTAGCTTCAATCATTTCTGGACGTTTTTCAATGGCAAAAATCAATGAATATTGTAAATGCACAAACAGTAATTTCTCCGCATTGCAAGGTGCATTTCTGAAATTTTTTGCTTTTTCCTGCTCCTCTTAGCATGATAAAGATTCAAAGAGAGTGAGATGCCAGCTCCTTTCATTCAGTCAGTAGCTTCAATCATTTCTGGACGTTTTTCAATGGCAAAAATCAATGAATATTGTAAATGCACAAACAGTAATTTCTCCGCATTGCAAGGTGCAATTCTGAAATTTTTTGCTTTTTCCTGCTCCTCTTAGCATGATAAAGAAGATTCAAAGAGAGTGAGATGCCAGCTCCTTTCATTCAGTCAGTAGCTTCAATCATTTCTGGACGTTTTTCAATGGCAAAAATCAATGAATATTGTAAATGCACAAACAGTAATTTCTCCGCATTGCAAGGTGCAATTCTGAAATTTTTTGCTTTTTCCTGCTCCTCTTAGCATGATAAACAAGATTCAAAGAGAGTGAGATGCCAGCTCCTTTCATTCAGTCAGTAGCTTCAATCATTTCTGGACGTTTTTCAATGGCAAAAATCATTGAATATTGTAAATGCACAAACAGTAATTTCTCCGCATTGCAAGGTGCAATTCTGAAATTTTTTGCTTTTTCCTGCTCCTCTTAGCATGATAAAGAAGATTCAAAGAGAATGAGATGCCAGCTCCTTTCATTCAGTCAGTAGCTTCAATCATTTCTGGTATATGAATAACATGATGTTTTTCAAAGGCAAAAATCAATGAATATTGTAAATGCACAAACAGTAATTTCTCCGCATTGCAAGGTGCAATTCTGAAATTTTTTGCTTTTTCCTGCTCCTCTTAGCATGATAAAGAAGATTCAAAGAGAGTGAGATGCCAGCTCCTTTCATTCAGTCAGTAGCTTCAATCATTTCTGGACGTTTTTCAATGGCAAAAATCATTGAATATTGTAAATGCACAAACAGTAATTTCTCCGCATTGCAAGGTGCAATTCTGAAATTTTTTGCTTTTTCCTGCTCCTCTTAGCATGATAAAGAAGATTCAAAGAGAGTGAGATGCCAGCTCCTTTCATTCAGTCAGTAGCTTCAATCATTTCTGGACGTTTTTCAATGGCAAAAATCAATGAATATTGTAAATGCACAAACAGTAATTTCTCCGCATTGCAAGGTGCAATTCTGAAATTTTTTGCTTTTTCCTGCTCCTCTTAGCATGATAAAGAAGATTCAAAGAGAGTGAGATGCCAGCTCCTTTCATTCAGTCAGTAGCTTCAAACATTTCTGGTATATGAATAACATGATGTTTTTCAATGGCAAAAATCAATGAATATTGTAAATGCACAAACAGTAATTTCTCCGCATTGCAAGGTGCAATTCTGAAATTTTTTGCTTTTTCCTGCTCCTCTTAGCATGATAAAGAAGATTCAAAGAGAGTGAGATGCCAGCTCCTTTCATTCAGTCAGTAGCTTCAATCATTTCTGGACGTTTTTCAATGGCAAAAATCAATGAATATTGTAAATGCACAAACAGTAATTTCTCCGCATTGCAAGGTGCAATTCTGAAATTTTTTGCTTTTTCCTGCTCCTCTTAGCATGATAAACAAGATTCAAAGAGAGTGAGATGCCAGCTCCTTTCATTCAGTCAGTAGCTTCAATCATTTCTGGACGTTTTTCAATGGCAAAAATCAATGAATATTGTAAATGCACAAACAGTAATTTCTCCGCATTGCAAGGTGCAATTCTGAAATTTTTTGCTTTTTCCTGCTCCTCTTAGCATGATAAAGAAGATTCAAAGAGAGTGAGATGCCAGCTCCTTTCATTCAGTCAGTAGCTACAATCATTTCTGGACGTTTTTCAATGGCAAAAATCAATGAATATTGTAAATGCACAAACAGTAATTTCTCCGCATTGCAAGGTGCAATTCTGAAATTTTTTGCTTTTTCCTGCTCCTCTTAGCATGATAAAGAAGATTCAAAGAGAGTGAGATGCCAGCTCCTTTCATTCAGTCAGTAGCTTCAATCATTTCTGGACGTTTTTCAATGGCAAAAATCAATGAATATTGTAAATGCACAAACAGTAATTTCTCCGCATTGCAAGGTGCAATTCTGAAATTTTTTGCTTTTTCCTGCTCCTCTTAGCATGATAAACAAGATTCAAAGAGAGTGAGATGCCAGCTCCTTTCATTCAGTCAGTAGCTTCAATCATTTCTGGACGTTTGTCAATGGCAAAAATCAATGAATATTGTAAATGCACAAACAGTAATTTCTCCGCATTGCAAGGTGCAATTCTGAAATTTTTTGCTTTTTCCTGCTCCTCTAAGCATGATAAAGAAGATTCAAAGAGAGTGAGATGCCAGCTCCTTTCCTTCAGTCAGTAGCTTCAAACATTTCTGGTATATGAATAACATGATGTTTTTCAATGGCAAAAATCAATGAATATTGTAAATGCACAAACAGTAATTTCTCCGCATTGCAAGGTGCAATTCTGAAATTTTTTGCTTTTTCCTGCTCCTCTTAGCATGATAAAGAAGATTCAAAGAGAGTGAGATGCCAGCTCCTTTCATTCAGTCAGTAGCTTCAATCATTTCTGGACGTTTTTCAATGGCAAAAATCATTGAATATTGTAAATGCACAAACAGTAATTTCTCCGCATTGCAAGGTGCAATTCTGAAATTTTTTGCTTTTTCCTGCTCCTCTTAGCATGATAAAGAAGATTCAAAGAGAGTGAGATGCCAGCTCCTTTCATTCAGTCAGTAGCTTCAATCATTTCTGGTATATGAATAACATGATGTTTTTCAATGGCAAAAATCAATGAATATTGTAAATGCACAAACAGTAATTTCTCCGCATTGCAAGGTGCAATTCTGAAATTTTTTGCTTTTTCCTGCTCCTCTTAGCATGATAAAGAAGATTCAAAGAGAGTGAGATGCCAGCTCCTTTCATTCAGTCAGTAGCTTCAATCATTTCTGGACGTTTTTCAATGGCAAAAATCATTGAATATTGTAAATGCACAAACAGTAATTTCTCCGCATTGCAAGGTGCAATTCTGAAATTTTTTGCTTTTTCCTGCTCCTCTTAGCATGATAAAGAAGATTCAAAGAGAGTGAGATGCCAGCTCCTTTCATTCAGTCAGTAGCTTCAATCATTTCTGGTATATGAATAACATGATGTTTTTCAATGGCAAAAATCAATGAATATTGTAAATGCACAAACAGTAATTTCTCCGCATTGCAAGGTGCAATTCTGAAATTTTTTGCTTTTTCCTGCTCCTCTTAGCATGATAAAGAAGATTCAAAGAGAGTGAGATGCCAGCTCCTTTCATTCAGTCAGTAGCTTCAATCATTTCTGGACGTTTTTCAATGGCAAAAATCAATGAATATTGTAAATGCACAAACAGTAATTTCTCCGCATTGCAAGGTGCAATTCTGAAATTTTTTGCTTTTTCCTGCTCCTCTTAGCATGATAAACAAGATTCAAAGAGAGTGAGATGCCAGCTCCTTTCATTCAGTCAGTAGCTTCAATCATTTCTGGACGTTTTTCAATGGCAAAAATCAATGAATATTGTAAATGCACAAACAGTAATTTCTCCGCATTGCAAGGTGCAATTCTGAAATTTTTTGCTTTTTTCTGCTCCTCTCAGCATGATAAAGAAGACTCAAAGAGAGTGAGATGCCAGCTCCTTTCATTCAGTCAGTAGCTTCAAACATTTCTGGTATATGAATAACATGATGTTTTTCAATGGCAAAAATCAATGAATATTGTAAATGCACAAACAGTAATTTCTCCGCATTGCAAGGTGCAATTCTGAAATTTTTTGCTTTTTCCTGCTCCTCTTAGCATGATAAAGAAGATTCAAAGAGAGTGAGATGCCAGCTCCTTTCATTCAGTCAGTAGCTTCAATCATTTCTGGACGTTTTTCAATGGCAAAAATCAATGAATATTGTAAATGCACAAACAGTAATTTCTCCGCATTGCAAGGTGCAATTCTGAAATTTTTTGCTTTTTCCTGCTCCTCTTAGCATGATAAACAAGATTCAAAGAGAGTGAGATGCCAGCTCCTTTCATTCAGTCAGTAGCTTCAATCATTTCTGGACGTTTTTCAATGGCAAAAATCAATGAATATTGTAAATGCACAAACAGTAATTTCTCCGCATTGCAAGGTGCAATTCTGAAATTTTTTGCTTTTTCCTGCTCCTCTTAGCATGATAAAGAAGATTCAAAGAGAGTGAGATGCCAGCTCCTTTCATTCAGTCAGTAGCTACAATCATTTCTGGACGTTTTTCAATGGCAAAAATCAATGAATATTGTAAATGCACAAACAGTAATTTCTCCGCATTGCAAGGTGCAATTCTGAAATTTTTTGCTTTTTCCTGCTCCTCTTAGCATGATAAAGAAGATTCAAAGAGAGTGAGATGCCAGCTCCTTTCATTCAGTCAGTAGCTTCAAACATTTCTGGTATATGAATAACATGATGTTTTTCAATGGCAAAAATCAATGAATATTGTAAATGCACAAACAGTAATTTCTCCGCATTGCAAGGTGCAATTCTGAAATTTTTTGCTTTTTCCTGCTCCTCTTAGCATGGTAAAGAAGATTCAAAGAGAGTGAGATGCCAGCTCCTTTCATTCAGTCAGTAGCTTCAATCATTTCTGGACGTTTTTCAATGGCAAAAATCATTGAATATTGTAAATGCACAAACAGTAATTTCTCCGCATTGCAAGGTGCAATTCTGAAATTTTTGCTTTTTCCTGCTCCTCTTAGCATGATAAACAAGATTCAAAGAGAGTGAGATGCCAGCTCCTTTCATTCAGTCAGTAGCTTCAATCATTTCTGGACGTTTTTCAATGGCAAAAATCAATGAATATTGTAAATGCACAAACAGTAATTTCTCCGCATTGCAAGGTGCAATTCTGAAATTTTTTGCTTTTTCCTGCTCCTCTTAGCATGATAAAGAAGATTCAAAGAGAGTGAGATGCCAGCTCCTTTCATTCAGTCAGTAGCTTCAATCATTTCTGGACGTTTTCCTATGGCAAAAATCAATGAATATTGTAAATGCACAAACAGTAATTTCTCCGCATTGCAAGGTGCAATTCTGAAATTTTTTGCTTTTTCCTGCTCCTCTTAGCATGATAAACAAGATTCAAAGAGAGTGAGATGCCAGCTCCTTTCATTCAGTCAGTAGCTTCAATCATTTCTGGACGTTTTTCAATGGCAAAAATCAATGAATATTGTAAATGCACAAACAGTAATTTCTCCGCATTGCAAGGTGCAATTCTGAAATTTTTTGCTTTTTCCTGCTCCTCTTAGCATGATAAAGAAGATTCAAAGAGAGTGAGATGCCAGCTCCTTTCATTCAGTCAGTAGCTTCAATCATTTCTGGACGTTTTTCAATGGCAAAAATCAATGAATATTGTAAATGCACAAACAGTAATTTCTCCGCATTGCAAGGTGCAATTCTGAAATTTTTTGCTTTTTCCTGCTCCTCTTAGCATGATAAAGAAGATTCAAAGAGAGTGAGATGCCAGCTCCTTTCATTCAGTCAGTAGCTTCAATCATTTCTGGACGTTTTTCAATGGCAAAAATCAATGAATATTGTAAATGCACAAACAGTAATTTCTCCGCATTGCAAGGTGCAATTCTGAAATTTTTTGCTTTTTCCTGCTCCTCTTAGCATGATAAACAAGATTCAAAGAGAGTGAGATGCCAGCTCCTTTCATTCAGTCAGTAGCTTCAATCATTTCTGGACGTTTTTCAATGGCAAAAATCAATGAATATTGTAAATGCACAAACAGTAATTTCTCCGCATTGCAAGGTGCAATTCTGAAATTTTTTGCTTTTTCCTGCTCCTCTTAGCATGATAAAAAAGATTCAAAGAGAGTGAGATGCCAGCTCCTTTCATTCAGTCAGTAGCTTCAAACATTTCTGGTATATGAATAACATGATGTTTTTCAATGGCAAAAATCAATGAATATTGTAGATGCACAAACAGTAATTTCTCCGCATTGCAAGGTGCAATTCTGAAATTTTTTGCTTTTTCCTGCTCCTCTTAGCATGATAAAGAAGATTCAAAGAGAGTGAGATGCCAGCTCCTTTCATTCAGTCAGTAGCTTCAATCATTTCTGGACGTTTTTCAATGGCAAAAATCATTGAATATTGTAAATGCACAAACAGTAATTTCTCCGCATTGCAAGGTGCAATTCTGAAATTTTTTGCTTTTTCCTGCTCATCTTAGCATGATAAAGAAGATTCAAAGAGAGTGAGATGCCAGCTCCTTTCATTCAGTCAGTAGCTTCAATCATTTCTGGTATATGAATAACATGATGTTTTTCAATGGCAAAAATCAATGAATATTGTAAATGCACAAACAGTAATTTCTCCGCATTGCAAGGTGCAATTCTGAAATTTTTTGCTTTTTCCTGCTCCTCTTAGCATGATAAAGAAGATTCAAAGAGAATGAGATGCCAGCTCCTTTCATTCAGTCAGTAGCTTCAATCATTTCTGGACGTTTTTCAATGGCAAAAATCAATGAATATTGTAAATGCACAAACAGTAATTTCTCCGCATTGCAAGGTGCAATTCTGAAATTTTTTGCTTTTTCCTGCTCCTCTTAGCATGATAAACAAGATTCAAAGAGAGTGAGATGCCAGCTCCTTTCATTCAGTCAGTAGCTTCAATCATTTCTGGACGTTTTTCAATGGCAAAAATCAATGAATATTGTAAATGCACAAACAGTAATTTCTCCGCATTGCAAGGTGCAATTCTGAAATTTTTTGCTTTTTCCTGCTCCTCTAAGCATGATAAAGAAGATTCAAAGAGAGTGAGATGCCAGCTCCTTTCCTTCAGTCAGTAGCTTCAAACATTTCTGGTATATGAATAACATGATGTTTTTCAATGGCAAAAATCAATGAATATTGTAAATGCACAAACAGTAATTTCTCCGCATTGCAAGGTGCAATTCTGAAATTTTTTGCTTTTTCCTGCTCCTCTTAGCATGATAAAGAAGATTCAAAGAGAGTGAGATGCCAGCTCCTTTCATTCAGTCAGTAGCTTCAATCATTTCTGGACGTTTTTCAATGGCAAAAATCAATGAATATTGTAAATGCACAAACAGTAATTTCTCCACATTGCAAGGTGCAATTCTGAAATTTTTTGCTTTTTCCTGCTCCTCTTAGCATGATAAAGAAGAATCAAAGAGAGTGAGATGCCAGCTCCTTTCATTCAGTCAGTAGCTTCAATCATTTCTGGACGTTTTTCAGTGGCAAAAATCAATGAATATTGTAAATGCACAGACAGTAATTTCTCCGCATTGCAAGGTGCAATTCTGAAATTTTTTGCTTTTTCCTGCTCCTCTTAGCATGATAAAGAAGATTCAAAGAGAGTGAGATGCCAGCTCCTTTCATTCAGTCAGTAGCTTCAAACATTTCTGGTAAATGAATAACATGATGTTTTTCAATGGCAAAAATCAATGAATATTGTAAATGCACAAACAGTAATTTCTCCGCATTGCAAGGTGCAATTCTGAAATTTTTGCTTTTTCCTGCTCCTCTTAGCATGATAAACAAGATTCAAAGAGAGTGAGATGCCAGCTCCTTTCATTCAGTCAGTAGCTTCAATCATTTCTGGACGTTTTTCAATGGCAAAAATCATTGAATATTGTAAATGCACAAACAGTAATTTCTCCGCATTGCAAGGTGCAATTCTGAAATTTTTGCTTTTTCCTGCTCCTCTTAGCATGATAAACAAGATTCAAAGAGAGTGAGATGCCAGCTCCTTTCATTCAGTCAGTAGCTTCAATCATTTCTGGACGTTTTTCAATGGCAAAAATCAATGAATATTGTAAATGCACAAACAGTAATTTCTCCGCATTGCAAGGTGCAATTCTGAAATTTTTTGCTTTTTCCTGCTCCTCTTAGCATGATAAAGAAGATTCAAAGAGAGTGAGATGCCAGCTCCTTTCATTCAGTCAGTAGCTTCAATCATTTCTGGACGTTTTTCAATGGCAAAAATCAATGAATATTGTAAATGCACAAACAGTAATTTCTCCGCATTGCAAGGTGCAATTCTGAAATTTTTTGCTTTTTCCTGCTCCTCTTAGCATGATAAACAAGATTCAAAGAGAGTGAGATGCCAGCTCCTTTCATTCAGTCAGTAGCTTCAATCATTTCTGGACGTTTTTCAATGGCAAAAATCAATGAATATTGTAAATGCACAAACAGTAATTTCTCCGCATTGCAAGGTGCAATTCTGAAATGTTTTGCTTTTTCCTGCTCCTCTTAGCATGATAAAGAAGATTCAAAGAGAGTGAGATGCCAGCTCCTTTCATTCAGTCAGTAGCTTCAATCATTTCTGGACGTTTTTCAATGGCAAAAATCAATGAATATTGTAAATGCACAAACAGTAATTTCTCCGCATTGCAAGGTGCAATTCTGAAATTTTTTGCTTTTTCCTGCTCCTCTTAGCATGATAAAGATTCAAAGAGAGTGAGATGCCAGCTCCTTTCATTCAGTCAGTAGCTTCAATCATTTCTGGACGTTTTTCAATGGCAAAAATCAATGAATATTGTAAATGCACAAACAGTAATTTCTCCGCATTGCAAGGTGCAATTCTGAAATTTTTTGCTTTTTCCTGCTCCTCTTAGCATGATAAAGAAGATTCAAAGAGAGTGAGATGCCAGCTCCTTTCATTCAGTCAGTAGCTTCAATCATTTCTGGACGTTTTTCAATGGCAAAAATCAATGAATATTGTAAATGCACAAACAGTAATTTCTCCGCATTGCAAGGTGCAATTCTGAAATTTTTTGCTTTTTCCTGCTCCTCTTAGCATGATAAACAAGATTCAAAGAGAGTGAGATGCCAGCTCCTTTCATTCAGTCAGTAGCTTCAATCATTTCTGGACGTTTTTCAATGGCAAAAATCATTGAATATTGTAAATGAACAAACAGTAATTTCTCCGCATTGCAAGGTGCAATTCTGAAATTTTTTGCTTTTTCCTGCTCCTCTTAGCATGATAAAGAAGATTCAAAGAGAATGAGATGCCAGCTCCTTTCATTCAGTCAGTAGCTTCAATCATTTCTGGTATATGAATAACATGATGTTTTTCAATGGCAAAAATCAATGAATATTGTAAATGCACAAACAGTAATTTCTCCGCATTGCAAGGTGCAATTCTGAAATTTTTTGCTTTTTCCTGCTCCTCTTAGCATGATAAAGAAGATTCAAAGAGAGTGAGATGCCAGCTCCTTTCATTCAGTCAGTAGCTTCAATCATTTCTGGACGTTTTTCAATGGCAAAAATCAATGAATATTGTAAATGCACAAACAGTAATTTCTCCGCATTGCAAGGTGCAATTCTGAAATTTTTTGCTTTTTCCTGCTCCTCTTAGCATGATAAACAAGATTCAAAGAGAGTGAGATGCCAGTTCCTTTCATTCAGTCAGTAGCTTCAATCATTTCTGGACGTTTTTCAATGGCAAAAATCAATGAATATTGTAAATGCACAAACAGTAATTTCTCCGCATTGCAAGGTGCAATTCTGAAATTTTTTGCTTTTTCCTGCTCCTCTTAGCATGATAAAAAAGATTCAAAGAGAGTGAGATGCCAGCTCCTTTCATTCAGTCAGTAGCTTCAAACATTTCTGGTATATGAATAACATGATGTTTTTCAATGGCAAAAATCAATGAATATTGTAGATGCACAAACAGTAATTTCTCCGCATTGCAAGGTGCAATTCTGAAATTTTTTGCTTTTTCCTGCTCCTCTTAGCATAATAAAGAAGATTCAAAGAGAGTGAGATGCCAGCTCCTTTCATTCAGTCAGTAGCTTCAATCATTTCTGGACGTTTTTCAATGGCAAAAATCATTGAATATTGTAAATGCACAAACAGCAATTTCTCCGCATTGCAAGGTGCAATTCTGAATTTTTTTGCTTTTTCCTGCTCACCTTAGCATGATAAAGAAGATTCAAAGAGAGTGAGATGCCAGCTCCTTTCATTCAGTCAGTAGCTTCAATCATTTCTGGTATATGAATAACATGATGTTTTTCAATGGCAAAAATCAATGAATATTGTAAATGCACAAACAGTAATTTCTCCGCATTGCAAGGTGCAATTCTGAAATTTTTTGCTTTTTCCTGCTCCTCTTAGCATGATAAAGAAGATTCAAAGAGAATGAGATGCCAGCTCCTTTCATTCAGTCAGTAGCTTCAATCATTTCTGGACGTTTTTCAATGGCAAAAATCAATGAATATTGTAAATGCACAAACAGTAATTTCTCCGCATTGCAAGGTGCAATTCTGAAATTTTTTGCTTTTTCCTGCTCCTCTTAGCATGATAAACAAGATTCAAAGAGAGTGAGATGCCAGCTCCTTTCATTCAGTCAGTAGCTTCAATCATTTCTGGACGTTTGTCAATGGCAAAAATCAATGAATATTGTAAATGCACAAACAGTAATTTCTCCGCATTGCAAGGTGCAATTCTGAAATTTTTTGCTTTATCCTGCTCCTCTAAGCATGATAAAGAAGATTCAAAGAGAGTGAGATGCCAGCTCCTTTCCTTCAGTCAGTAGCTTCAAACATTTCTGGTATATGAATAACATGATGTTTTTCAAAGGCAAAAATCAATGAATATTGTAAATGCACAAACAGTAATTTCTCCGCATTGCAAGGTGCAATTCTGAAATTTTTTGCTTTTTCCTGCTCCTCTTAGCATGATAAAGAAGATTCAAAGAGAGTGAGATGCCAGCTCCTTTCATTCAGTCAGTAGCTTCAATCATTTCTGGACGTTTTTCAATGGCAAAAATCAATGAATATTGTAAATGCACAAACAGTAATTTCTCCACATTGCAAGGTGCAATTCTGAAATTTTTTGCTTTTTCCTGCTCCTCTTAGCATGATAAAGAAGAATCAAAGAGAGTGAGATGCCAGCTCCTTTCATTCAGTCAGTAGCTTCAATCATTTCTGGACGTTTTTCAGTGGCAAAAATCAATGAATATTGTAAATGCACAGACAGTAATTTCTCCGCATTGCAAGGTGCAATTCTGAAATTTTTTGCTTTTTCCTGCTCCTCTTAGCATGATAAACAAGATTCAAAGAGAGTGAGATGCCAGCTCCTTTCATTCAGTCAGTAGCTTCAATCATTTCTGGACGTTTTTCAATGGCAAAAATCATTGAATA
Organism: Phyllobates terribilis; assembly: GCF_046119375.1. Classification (NCBI taxonomy): domain Eukaryota; kingdom Metazoa; phylum Chordata; class Amphibia; order Anura; family Dendrobatidae; genus Phyllobates; species Phyllobates terribilis. Next base: position 5,524 of record NW_027365143.1, on the reverse strand, counting down.
TTGTAAATGCACAAACAGTAATTTCTCCGCATTGCAAGGTGCAATTCTGAAATTTTTTGCTTTTTCCTGCTCCTCTTAGCATGATAAAGAAGATTCAAAGAGAATGAGATGCCAGCTCCTTTCATTCAGTCAGTAGCTTCAATCATTTCTGGTATATGAATAACATGATGTTTTTCAATGGCAAAAATCAATGAATATTGTAAATGCACAAACAGTAATTTCTCCGCATTGCAAGGTGCAATTCTGAAATTTTTTGCTTTTTCCTGCTCCTCTTAGCATGATAAAGAAGATTCAAAGAGAGTGAGATGCCAGCTCCTTTCATTCAGTCAGTAGCTTCAATCATTTCTGGACGTTTTTCAATGGCAAAAATCAATGAATATTGTAAATGCACAAACAGTAATTTCTCCGCATTGCAAGGTGCAATTCTGAAATTTTTTGCTTTTTCCTGCTCCTCTTAGCATGATAAACAAGATTCAAAGAGAGTGAGATGCCAGTTCCTTTCATTCAGTCAGTAGCTTCAATCATTTCTGGACGTTTTTCAATGGCAAAAATCAATGAATATTGTAAATGCACAAACAGTAATTTCTCCGCATTGCAAGGTGCAATTCTGAAATTTTTTGCTTTTTCCTGCTCCTCTTAGCATGATAAAAAAGATTCAAAGAGAGTGAGATGCCAGCTCCTTTCATTCAGTCAGTAGCTTCAAACATTTCTGGTATATGAATAGCATGATGTTTTTCAATGGCAAAAATCAATGAATATTGTAGATGCACAAACAGTAATTTCTCCGCATTGCAAGGTGCAATTCTGAAATTTTTTGCTTTTTCCTGCTCCTCTTAGCATGATAAAGAAGATTCAAAGAGAATGAGATGCCAGCTCCTTTCATTCAGTCAGTAGCTTCAATCATCTCTGGACGTTTTTCAATGGCAAAAATCATTGAATATTGTAAATGCACAAACAGCAATTTCTCCGCATTGCAAGGTGCAATTCTGAATTTTTTTGCTTTTTCCTGCTCACCTTAGCATGATAAAGAAGATTCAAAGAGAGTGAGATGCCAGCTCCTTTCATTCAGTCAGTAGCTTCAATCATTTCTGGTATATGAATAACATGATGTTTTTCAATGGCAAAAATCAATGAATATTGTAAATGCACAAACAGTAATTTCTCCACATTGCAAGGTGCAATTCTGAAATTTTTTGCTTTTTCCTGCTCCTCTTAGCATGATAAAGAAGATTCAAAGAGAATGAGATGCCAGCTCCTTTCATTCAGTCAGTAGCTTCAATCATTTCTGGACGTTTTTCAATGGCAAAAATCAATGAATATTGTAAATGCACAAACAGTAATTTCTCCGCATTGCAAGGTGCAATTCTGAAATTTTTTGCTTTTTCCTGCTCCTCTTAGCATGATAAACAAGATTCAAAGAGAGTGAGATGCCAGCTCCTTTCATTCAGTCAGTAGCTTCAATCATTTCTGGACGTTTGTCAATGGCAAAAATCAATGAATATTGTAAATGCACAAACAGTAATTTCTCCGCATTGCAAGGTGCAATTCTGAAATTTTTTGCTTTTTACTGCTCCTCTAAGCATGATAAAGAAGATTCAAAGAGAGTGAGATGCCAGCTCCTTTCCTTCAGTCAGTAGCTTCAAACATTTCTGGTATATGAATAACATGATGTTTTTCAATGGCAAAAATCAATGAATATTGTAAATGCACAAACAGTAATTTCTCCGCATTGCAAGGTGCAATTCTGAAATTTTTTGCTTTTTCCTGCTCCTCTTAGCATGATAAAGAAGATTCAAGAGAGTGAGATGCCAGCTCCTTTCATTCAGTCAGTAGCTTCAATCATTTCTGGACGTTTTTCAATGGCAAAAATCATTGAATATTGTAAATGCACAAACAGTAATTTCTCCGCATTGCAAGGTGCAATTCTGAAATTTTTTGCTTTTCCTGCTCCTCTTAGCATGATAAAGAAGATTCAAAGAGAGTGAGATGCCAGCTCCTTTCATTCAGTCAGTAGCTTCAATCATTTCTGGTATATGAATAACATGATGTTTTTCAATGGCAAAAATCAATGAATATTGTAAATGCACAAACAGTAATTTCTCCGCATTGCAAGGTGCAATTCTGAAATTTTTTGCTTTTTCCTGCTCCTCTTAGCATGATAAAGAAGATTCAAAGAGAGTGAGATGCCAGCTCCTTTCATTCAGTCAGTAGCTTCAATCATTTCTGGACGTTTTTCAATGGCAAAAATCATTGAATATTGTAAATGCACAAACAGTAATTTCTCCGCATTGCAAGGTGCAATTCTGAAATTTTTTGCTTTTTCCTGCTCCTCTTAGCATGATAAACAAGATTCAAAGAGAGTGAGATGCCAGCTCCTTTCATTCAGTCAGTAGCTTCAATCATTTCTGGACGTTTTTCAATGGCAAAAATCAATGAATATTGTAAATGCACAAACAGTAATTTCTCCGCATTGCAAGGTGCAATTCTGAAAATGTTTGCTTTTTCCTGCTCCTCTTAGCATGATTAAAGAAGATTCAAAGAGAGTGAGATGCCAGCTCCTTTCATTCAGTCAGTAGCTTCAATCATTTCTGGACGTTTTTCAATGGCAAAAATCAATGAATATTGTAATGCACAAACAGTAATTTCTCCGCATTGCAAGGTGCAATTCTGAAATTTTTTGCTTTTTCCTGCTCCTCTTAGCATGATAAAGATTCAAAGAGAGTGAGATGCCAGCTCCTTTCATTCAGTCAGTAGCTTCAATCATTTCTGGACGTTTTTCAATGGCAAAAATCAATGAATATTGTAAATGCACAAACAGTAATTTCTCCGCATTGCAAGGTGCAATTCTGAAATTTTTTGCTTTTTCCTGCTCCTCTTAGCATGATAAAGAAGATTCAAAGAGAGTGAGATGCCAGCTCCTTTCATTCAGTCAGTAGCTTCAATCATTTCTGGACGTTTTTCAATGGCAAAAATCAATGAATATTGTAAATGCACAAACAGTAATTTCTCCGCATTGCAAGGTGCAATTCTGAAATTTTTTGCTTTTTCCTGCTCCTCTTAGCATGATAAACAAGATCAAAGAGAGTGAGATGCCAGCTCCTTTCATTCAGTCAGTAGCTTCAATCATTTCTGGACGTTTTTCAATGGCAAAAATCATTGAATATTGTAAATGCACAAACAGTAATTTCTCCGCATTGCAAGGTGCAATTCTGAAATTTTTTGCTTTTTCCTGCTCCTCTTAGCATGATAAAGAAGATTCAAAGAGAATGAGATGCCAGCTCCTTTCATTCAGTCAGTAGCTTCAATCATTTGGTATATGAATAACATGATGTTTTTCAATGGCAAAAATCAATGAATATTGTAAATGCACAAACAGTAATTTCTCCGCATTGCAAGGTGCAATTCTGAAATTTTTTGCTTTTTCCTGCTCCTCTTAGCATGATAAAGAAGATTCAAAGAGAGTGAGATGCCAGCTCCTTTCATTCAGTCAGTAGCTTCAATCATTTCTGGACGTTTTTCAATGGCAAAAATCAATGAATATTGTAAATGCACAAACAGTAATTTCTCCGCATTGCAAGGTGCAATTCTGAAATTTTTTGCTTTTTCCTGCTCCTCTTAGCATGATAAACAAGATTCAAAGAGAGTGAGATGCCAGTTCCTTTCATTCAGTCAGTAGCTTCAATCATTCTGGACGTTTTTCAATGGCAAAATCAATGAATATTGTAAATGCACAAACAATAATTTCTCCGCATTGCAAGGTGCAATTCTGAAATTTTTTGCTTTTTCCTGCTCCTCTTAGCATGATAAAAAAGATTCAAAGAGAGTGAGATGCCAGCTCCTTTCATTCAGTCAGTAGCTTCAACATTTCTGGTATATGAATAACATGATGTTTTTCAATGGCAAAAATCAATGAATATTGTAGATGCACAAACAGTAATTTCTCCGCATTGCAAGGTGCAATTCTGAAATTTTTTGCTTTTTCCTGCTCCTCTTAGCATAATAAAGAAGATTCAAAGAGAGTGAGATGCCAGCTCCTTTCATTCAGTCAGTAGCTTCAATCATTTCTGGACGTTTTTCAATGGCAAAAATCATTGAATATTGTAAATGCACAAACAGCAATTTCTCCGCATTGCAAGGTGCAATTCTGAAATTTTTTGCTTTTTCCTGCTCCTCTTAGCATGATAAAGAAGATTCAAAGAGAGTGAGATGCCAGCTCCTTTCATTCAGTCAGTAGCTTCAATCATTTCTGGACGTTTTTCAATGGCAAAAATCAATGAATATTGTAAATGCACAAACAGTAATTTCTCCGCATTGCAAGGTGCAATTCTGAAATTTTTTGCTTTTTCCTGCTCCTCTTAGCATGATAAAAGAAGATTCAAAGAGAGTGAGATGCCAGCTCCTTTCATTCAGTCAGTAGCTTCAATCATTTCTGGACGTTTTTCAATGGCAAAAATCAATGAATATTGTAAATGCACAAACAGTAATTTCTCCGCATTGCAAGGTGCAATTCTGAAATTTTTTGCTTTTTCCTGCTCCTCTTAGCATGATAAAAGATTCAAAGAGAGTGAGATGCCAGCTCCTTTCATTCAGTCAGTAGCTTCAATCATTTCTGGACGTTTTTCAATGGCAAAAATCAATGAATATTGTAAATGCACAAACAGTAATTTCTCCGCATTGCAAGGTGCAATTCTGAAATTTTTTGCTTTTTCCTGCTCCTCTTAGCATGATAAAGAGATTCAAAGAGAGTGAGATGCCAGCTCCTTTCATTCAGTCAGTAGCTTCAATCATTTCTGGACGTTTTTCAATGGCAAAAATCAATGAATATTGTAAATGCACAAACAGTAATTTCTCCGCATTGCAAGGTGCAATTCTGAAATTTTTTGCTTTTTCCTGCTCCTCTTAGCATGATAAAAAGATTCAAAGAGAGTGAGATGCCAGCTCTTTCATTCAGTCAGTAGCTTCAATCATTTCTGGACGTTTTTCAATGGCAAAAATCAATGAATATTGTAAATGAACAAACAGTAATTTCTCCGCATTGCAAGGTGCAATTCTGAAATTTTTTGCTTTTTCCTGCTCCTCTTAGCATGATAAAGAAGATTCAAAGAGAGTGAGATGCCAGCTCCTTTCATTCAGTCAGTAGCTTCAATCATTTCTGGACGTTTTTCAATGGCAAAAATCAATGAATATTGTAAATGCACAAACAGTAATTTCTCCGCATTGCAAGGTGCAATTCTGAAATTTTTTGCTTTTTCCTGCTCCTCTTAGCATGATAAAGAAGATTCAAAGAGAGTGAGATGCCAGCTCCTTTCATTCAGTCAGTAGCTTTCAATCATTTCTGGACGTTTTTCAATCATTGAATATTGATAAAATGCACAAACAGTAATTTCTCCGCATTGCAAGGTGCAATTCTGAAAATTTTTAGCTTTTTTCCTGCTCTCTTAGCATGTTAAAGAAGATTCAAAGAGAATGAGATGCCACTCCTTACATTCAGGCAGTAGCTTCAATCATTTCTGGACGTTTTTCA